>NW_023270265.1:52208168-52383675 GCF_011800145.1 Mirounga leonina | reverse complement strand
GCGGCGGGCGGGAGGAGGGGCTCCCCGCGCGGGGCAGGGGCGGAGCGAGCGGCCGCGCCGCGGAACCAAGTGAGTTGGCTCCGGAGCCCGCGCCGCCGCCGGCCCGCACCTCGGGCGCCCGCCGCCCCCGCCGCCCCCGCCGCCGCCGCCCGCGCGGGGATGCAGGATGCTGGCGGGCGCCAGGCTCCAGCGGCGGCGGCGGCAGCTGCAGCAGCAGCCCCGGCGGCGGCATCCTCTCCTCTGGCCGATGAATGCGGACCCGCCGCCGCCGCCGCCGCCGCCGCCCTGGGTTTGGATGGCTCCTGGCTCGGCCGGGCTGCTCCGGCCGGGCGCCGGGGTCGCGGCCCCGCCCGTGCTGCTCGCCTCGGCGCAGCCCCCCGCCGGCCCGCTGCTCCCGGGGCTGCCTGGCTGGCCAGCCCCCGGCGAGCCCCTGCTTCCGCTGCTGCCACTGCCCTCTGCGCCAGACCACGCCGCCGTGCACCACTACCCCTTGCTCCACGGGCAGGTAACGTGTCCCCGGCCCCCGCATCGGGGGTCGCCGGCTGCGCCCCCCGCGCCCTGGGCGCGGCCCTCAGCTGGCCCCGGGGCGGCCCTGGCCCTGCGGCTCGCGCCCCCCGGCCCCGCGGAAGGCTCCCCATGCCTTCAGGGCGCAGCCCGGCAGCCATGCATCGGGCCCAAAGTTCGTGCTTCGACGTCGCGTTCTGCCTGTCGGCAGTTTTCGCGGCACGTCTTCGCGGTCCCTCGGCCGGGCGCCGCAGAGTTGGGACCGCGCGGGCCACAACTTTCGCCGGGCCGGGGCCGGGGTCGCTGTCCAGAGCGCGGTGCTGAAGGAGCGGCCGCCGGAGCCCAGCTTGCCGTGGCTGACTTCTCGCAGAGAAGTTAATACTTTTACAGTCTCTGCCAGACTTGAAAAGCAAGCTGGGAATCAATAGCTATTTCTGATTCTGATCTGGGCTTTTTTTTTTGAGAATAGACTCAGGACAATGCTTAGGAGAATTCAAACCAATGGAAGCCGGCAAGGAAATCCTGCCTTTATTATTGAGAAATATTGCCGGTGATTTCCCCTCCCACCCTAGGTCAGCCTGAGTCCACCAAATTAGCTAATGCCATATTGCACGCTGGAAGAGTTTGGGGTTTAAAACGTGGAATTAAAAAGAAAAAGTGACTGTACCTTTGATTAATGGTGCAACAGAGCAGGGCAGGCTGGTTTTGGCAAGATCCATTGTTTGCTATCTAACTATGCAGATGTATTTAAATCAGGGAATAACATGTATTTTATTCCAAAGATTGTCCTCATTAGCATATTCAAATGAGCGGTGTGTTAGAATACATCATTTAATTAATTTAATTCCAATATTATCTTGTGAGCTTTTCTAAAAGATGTTATTAAACTCCTCCTAAATTGGTCTTTAGACTTAATGATACATCACATATGCGGTACTAAATATCACATTTTGATGTGTGATGCAGTCCATATGGGTTTTATTGAATAAATGTTGGTAGCTTTTTTGATGTTTTGAAAGGGTTGTTATATCAGAGTCCTACCACTAGAGGTATATAATGTCAAGGAACTACAATTTTTTTCCGTAGAGAACACTGCATTTGTGTGTGTGTGTATGTGTGTGTGTAAATTTAAAAAGAAAAATCCAAAAAACCTTATCTCTTAAATATTTTTGTGCTACATATTTTCTGTTAAATAACAATATTTAGAACCAGAAGAATATTTTCATATTAACAGGAAAATCAAAGATGCTTCTATGATTTTAAAACAAATAGATATCAAAGTGTTCCACACTATTGAACAATGATCTTATTAGTTCTCCACTGATGAATTAGGGAGACTGTCTCCTAAAGACTCAGTTATTTGAATTAGGGAGACTGTTTCCTAAACTGTCTGCCCCCTTTCAGTGTTTGCTATTTTATTCTGTGCATTGGGATCTTCAGTTGTGTGATAAGCTCACTTACATTTTCTTTGCCTTGGAATGTATTTGCATTTGTGAACCTTGGGAAACTTTGAATCCTAACCCCTGAGCTAATTTTATTTTGAAAATATTAGTTGTGTTGGTTTTTAAATGATAAGTGTAATTAATACAAAATGTTGCATTGAAAGGATTATCATAAAATATAACTCCCTGCTTGCTTGTGAAAAGAATTCCAGAATTATAAAAGGAATACCCAGCATTTCATCTTTCCATTGTGGTTTCTCATTATCTCAGGGCAGAAACCCATTTCTTACCATATTCTCATGGCTTTGTGCTTAGAAATTCTTTCTCAGTATCGAAGAATGCAATGTTGGTGATGCTTTGTGATGATTCAAATATGAAAACTTTTATACATTTTTAAAATTTGTGAATATTTATGGTTTTTCTTCACTGTTGAAAGGAGGAATTTCTCTCCTAATCGAATACATACATTTTTAAATTCTTTTCTTAAAGCAGCTATCCCAGCATCTTGTGGTATAAAGTAGTTGATCTGTTTAGGCTAATGTGCCCTCCCTTATCTTTTCTTGGGCTTCAGTGGCTGTGCGGTGGCCATTCTCCATCCATAGGACTGTCTCCCTCTTCCGCTGTGGAGTTGGTACCCATTTTCCCACACGTCTGCCCATCTGCTCTTCCACCTCCTATTGGGAAAAGTTGGATAGACAAAAGGATACCTAATTGTAAGGTAAAATGCAGGTCATTTAATTAGATAAATGGACCTTTAATTATTAATTTGTTGGGTAGTTGCATAACAACGAAAAGATTGTGTGTTTTCTAATTGCAATATCTAGGTCTAGAGAGAAACCTTTTCAGAATAAGATCAGTCTGTTCAGAAACACCAGCAGAGGTGGGGGTTCATTTTGTTTTAACTGAAAAAATTGGATTCTGTGGAACAATATAAAATTTCTACCTCTGAAACAGAATCCAGCTTAAAATTTTTTTCAGTTTTTAGATCTGTAAGCATTGATCAAAATCTAGTCTTAAACATTATATAATTTAAGTATAAGTTTTATGAGTGGATTTTTCTTGCTGTTATTGCTTTAAGTGTTCATCTTTCTGATGATTTTCTTAGCTTTTGGATTCAAATTTAAAGGCCACACTGTGTTTACCTGAAAGCTAAAGGCAAGTAATATGGTGACTTTTCTACAACACACTATTTACCTCACTGGGGTGATTCTTCAATCTGCAAAACTGGCTGCAAGGCTGAATTAACCGAGTCAATGGTTGAAGACCAGCCCACGAGACTTTATCTAGAAAGTGATTGGTGTCAGAGCTCCATGGATCTTTAGGTTTTAGAATGATACTTCTAGAGAGTCCCCACTTAAAGAATCTCCAATATTTGATCAATGTAAGAAATGGAACTATTTTATAGCAGTGTTTAGCTTTTATCATGTGTCTTGTCTTAAATGTTATGCTTGCTTTATTTTTGGACAGATATTTTTTAATAATTCCTTTGCTCTGGACTCAATGTGGATATATCCTGAGGAGTCAGTGTTGTTCCATGGGCATGAAAAGCCTCATCTGTTGGCAAATCAAGTCGCTCTGTCTCTGTCCAGACCAGCTCCTGCCTCCAGGCCTCTTCCCAGTGTGCTGTTAGCGCCTCAGCCAATAGCAGGTTGGTGCCCCAAATATATACTACTTTTTGTTTTTGCTTTATACGTTAGTTTTAGGTATGAAAACTGTACTTGTCATTTTAATGAAATGATTATTTCAAGTTATAATTTTTTTCATGAGCATGATTCCTTTTTATAAAGAAATTGAGTGTTGAGTAGCTCATTCATTGTGTTTTTAGACTGTGGAATCTGTTTTTAGGATGAAAAGTATGGCTGAGGGGATTTTGCACTTGATCTTAGCCAAAAGACCGAGAAGCGATGGCTGAGGGGATTTTGATAGAATCCTATTTTTCAGTGCTCAGTTTTTAAAATTGGACCAAATCTCTGCTGATAGCCCTTAACAGGGGCACTAATTGCCCACATGTTACTTGTTTAGGGTGAGGGGCACGTAGCAAAGCTCCCTGGTCTGCAGGACAGGGGCACTTGTGAGATGTTTGTGAATTTTGCCCACATGCTGGGGTGATATTGGGAAGGGCCTATAAAAATATCCTGTTTGGAAGATGGATTTTGTTCTATCTTTGGAGCCTAGTGGCCTAAAAGAACATTTGTCCTGGAACAGACTCCCATGAAATAATCTCTGGATGAAAGATTGTATAATAAACCTGTATAGCAACAGGAGAATAAAATCATCTTATGAATTTTTAAATTGATTTTTAAAATCACCTTAACATAGATCATATTATAAAAGCAAGCATTGTCCATGCCAAGATTATCTTGCAACGCCTTCCATTATGGAATATTTTATGACTTCAGAATTACATTATCTTCCTGTAATTTCCTACCTACCAAGCTTTTATCAATGTGTGTTTCTAAAATTTAGTAATAAGGACATGTTCCTGTGGATAATGCAGTGCTGGTTTTAGGAGATATATTTATTTTCTTCTCTCTTTGCCTACCTTACGTATTCCAATTTGCTATAGATCTTGTTTAGTAATAAATCAGGAAGAACAACTCAACTATTTGTATTTTTCACAGGCTTTAATGATTCTTGACTGAAACTTGCCTTCTGTCCTTGTAATTGTGCATTACTGAGTTATTAAAATCTGAATGCATATCATACATACATTTATAAACACTTTACACTAAGGTGATCCTGTTTCCCATTTAATTTAATGACCATAAAAGATGATCAGATTGCACATGTTATGTAAGGATTCCATGACTTTGTATACCATCCTTGAGTATCATAGAGACATTTCTCAGTATACCCACTCCTCTTCTTAGAAAACCCATACTGTGAATGTGCTAAATATCCAGTTGAAGAAGCTTATGGCAACTTATACCTTTTCTCTCATATGGATATTGTTTATTGTGCGGCAAACAGCTCACACTTTATTCAAAGCATATTGATACTCATTTTACCTTTGACTTTTGACTACTCTATTTTAAAGGACAAAATAAAACAATATTTCTTACTAACATGGTTGATGATAGAATAATCATTCTGACCTGGTCTACCATCTGTAAAATCTCTGCTTTTATTTTTCCCTGTTTTTTTTTTTTTTTGAACTTATAACCCATAAGAATATAACACTTACACTCTTACTTATCTTTTGGGGAAAAATGTGTCTGCCCCAGAGGTAAACAGTTAAATGCATGTTTGAGATGGGAGTTTCCAAACTCTAAAAATTTTTGATTTTTTGATAAATTTCAGAATTTTTAGGAATTATTATTCTGGAAAGCATGCATTAAATATCCTGTATCTAAAGAACATATTTAGGGGGTTGTTTATATGTTACTAACTGCTTAACAGAAAAGCAGGGAGGGGATTTTGTTCTATCTTTGGAGCCTAGTGGCCTAAAGTGGTAATTACAGGAGGTGAGGTCAGCTCCAGGTCAGCTAAAAGAGCAGATACATCATTGCAGGTTCACCATAGTTAACAAGAAAATAAAAATGCATTGAAACATTTTACATGTCAATTTTCAGAATACTGTTAAAAGTAATTATTAAGGGGTGCTTGGGCGGTGCAGTTGCTTGAGCATGCTCTTGATTTCAGCTCATGATCTCAGCGTCATAAGATCAAGCCCTGTGTCAGGCTCCCCGCTGGGTGTGGAAACTGCGTAAGATTCTCCCTTTCCCTCTGCCCCTCTCCCACCCCCACAACCTACTCACCCATACATGCTTTCTCTCTCTCTCTCAAAAATTTCTATTAAATTTTATATCCTATTATAAATCAATAAATTTAGATATTATATTTAATTTTTATTATATAGCTATACATTTTACATATAAAACATATTGCGTATCTTATATTAATGTATCATGTATAAATATGTTATATAGTTGATATTTTAAGTTGATCAATCTTGTTATATATTGTTATATTCATAGGTAAATGGCCTCATATCATAGATATGTTTTATCGATCTGTTTCCAGTTGATCAAAGGAATACCATTAGAACTCCAAATGAACCAGAAGAATGAGTCAAACCCCCTCATTTTAAATAGGTCTAGTGGTGAAGCTCATCTTCCTTTTTTGGGTAGATAGTAATTTTGTGTAATAATCATTTTTGAAGTAATGTTTTGTATGCAGTGCGATGTCAATATACACCTTGAGTTCCAATGACATGACACTAGATAGCAGCTTTGTTTGAATAAGCATGTTGTTTGTTCAACTGAATTAGAGGTTGAAACAGGTAGAGATGCCAGGGCGGGTGACCTCTGAGCCTCATGTTAATATCACACAACCCAATATATTATTGGTTAACTGACTGCATAGCAACAGGGTCTCATGTAATATTAGAACAGCTGTGAATTTGGTTAAGTCATCCAAAGTTTAGTAAATATTATAAAGGACTTAACTTCATTTCACTTTATACTAGATGCACTTATGTTGCAGTAATAGTGATGATCTGCCATCATAGGTAGATCTGAAAAAAGCTCATTGGCTGCCTTTATTCATGGAAGCTAATTGTTAATATCATATTCTTGCCTTCATTCACTGGACCACCACCCTGCCAGCCATGCAAGGTGCTGGGAAGGAGGTCATGCTCCAGTGGGGAACAGCCAAGTCAGCAGATAAAATCACGCAACATGGATCTTGTATGCTCTCTGCAGACCTTTGAGGAGATTCTTGGGAGGGGATCATCAGGAAAGCCTCCCCCCCCGGGGGGGGGATGCCACCTGAAACACATCTCCAAGACTTAGCAGAACTTTACCAGGGCAGGAAGAGGGGAATGGAATTCCAAACCAAGGGAGTAGAATGTCCCAAGACACAAACACATGAGAAATGTTGTGTCCGGTCATCACAAGTGGTTGAGTGTGGCTACACTGCAGAAGTAGATGGGGAGGGGCAGGGATGGGGCAGCAAGTGACCCAGGCTCTGCAAGATGAACCCCATTATCCCACTGGAACCGTGTGGTGCGTAAGCCCCTGGCTCTTTGCAGAGTGTTGTGGAATTTTCCATCCTTCCTTGGCTCAGGATCCCTGGTTCCTTCAGCAAAGTGGAGCAGAGAAGACAGAGTGTTTTCTCATTGAAAAGTAAATCCAAGCATTTAGAAATATGCAAAGTTACAGCTGTACTAGAAACTTAAGTCTCTAATGAATAATTTAGCGGCTTTTTAAGGAATTATCCCTAATTACAGTATGAATGGGTTGAATTGAGAAATAAGCCAGGATTCACTCATCCCCAGACCTCGGAAACTGATTCAAGGCAAGACTGCTGGGGAGCAGAGGCAGTGTGCCCCCCGCACAGACACTCTCTCCTCTTGAGGAGCTCATCCACACTTAGGGTGGTGTCTTCACTGTATCTCCTCCACCGACATCCCCTTTCTCCCATGTAGCACTGGGAGCCCAACTTCCCAGGGAGGAGAGGGGTTGCACCGCATCTTAGGATAATAGCAAGCAGAAGAGAAGGCAGGGCCAATGTGGAAATGATACTTCCTAAGGAGTCTCTGGACCATACTTATAAAAATGAGAACTGCAGAGTTCCTCAAGCTGCTCAGCAATAAAATTACTTAGATTCAGGTATCCAGCAATGGGAGGGGAAGATAATTAATTCAGCCTCTGTCCAGTAAAGATGCATGAAATAATAGTTTGGTGGAACATGGAGATCTAAAAGTTGTCTGTATACCATCGCCCTTCAGCTTAAGATCAAAAACCTGATTCTACCAACATCTTGTTGGGAAAAAAAACAAGCCACCTCATTCAAAGATGACCAGCGAGAGAGAGAGAGAGAGAGCCAATGAAAGATGAGGTGGGGAGCCTGAACATATTCTGCTTCATAAAAGATTCATTTACTCAAAAGACGTGGAAGAGAAACAAACCTAGGAAGAGGTTCTTGCACAGGAACTTGTAAATATGTTGGATAAATCAACTTGGTTCACCTTAGTAGGAAAAAAAAGGAGTGTTATAGAAAAGCAGCAAAAGATAAGATCAAAAGGGAGCTGGCTAAGGTGTAAAGTCATGCAGAAAGAGAGACATGAGACGAGAATGCAAGGGAAGTTTTGAACACTGGCAATTAAAATCATTAAAGAGAAGAGCTGATTCTGGATGTAATGACAGAAGACAGCACAGGAAAAGTCTCAAGCATGTGTATCTGGGACAACAAGAGATGAGAATAATGAGAGGTGGTGATATGTGAAATAGCAAACAATGCATCTATTTGTATCTGACCTCCGTGGAAGACCGAGAGCCGCGGGAGTGTTCAATGTGGCCATGCCGTGTATCTTGCTCACTATGACCTGATAAATTGTATGAGAGCGAGAGGCACTGCTTGACACAGGAGTGGACGTAGCTTCACATCATTCATCAGCACCAGATGTCATAGTTGGTGGGGAAGCTTTAGAGAATTATGAGGACAAAAGTCTGTGATTGAAGAAATGTATTCCAATAGGGAAGTCCTACACATGCATAAGCAAGGGAAAGATGTTCTCAAATAAGCAACGGATCAACTTTGTCACACCAAAGTTTTTGCCTCGAATTCTACTTTGTCTACAGCGAATGCTACTTCTCTTCTACCTCTGCAGCTCTGCCACACCCCCATGTTACCTGTCCTGAAAGTTTTGCCTTGTTTTTTGTTTTAAGCTCCGGTTAACTATTTCAAGGCACAGTCTCTGCCTTTGCCTTTTAAAGATGTAGTTAAGCATATTTATATCTGTTTTCCTATTTTTATATTTCTTCTGCTATATCCTGTTTTTAATGGTATTTTGTAATTCCTTTGTTTTTATTATTTTTTTTAGTTTTTATTTTAATTTTAGTTAGTCAACATACAGTATAATATTAGTTTCAGGTGTACAATATAATGATTCAACGCTTCCATACATCACCTGGTGCTCACAAGGACAAGTACACCCCTTCATCCCCATCACCTGTTAAACCATCCCCCCACCCACCTCCCCTCTGGTGACCATCAGTGTGTTCTCTGTAATTCCTTTGTTTTCATCTGTTTTTATTCTTTCGCTGTGCCATTTATGTTTTGATTCTGTTTACTTTTATATGGTTATCTGGAACGTGCTGGTCCTCTTTTCTCAAGCAATCACCAGTTAGATTTTAAAAAGCAGACTCGATCTTATGTTTCCTCTAATTTCCAAATCATGACAGCACTAACACTTTAGAAAATCATGACACTTCAGAATCCTTTTATAGAATATGAGAAATTTGGGAAAAGTTTGTATAATAAAAATTTATAGTCTCTATTTAACTTCCTCCACCAATTGAGAAATTCATCTAAAGCAAAAACTATGAATGGGATAAGTCAGGTTTCAAAATATCTGTAATTATCAGTAATCCATCAGTCATATCAAATATTTGTTAATTTGGTTACAGGAATGAGTGAAAAATTCTAA
This sequence comes from Mirounga leonina, assembly GCF_011800145.1. Lineage (NCBI taxonomy): Eukaryota > Metazoa > Chordata > Mammalia > Carnivora > Phocidae > Mirounga > Mirounga leonina. The sequence goes on along the minus strand of NW_023270265.1, from coordinate 52,374,297 downwards.
GCAATATTCTTGATGGAGAAGAATTACAATAGTAATTATAATCTGAATAGATAACCTCAAAATGTACTGATATAACTGGGGAGAAGAGAAGTGAGAAACATGAGCACAAACTCTTTCAAAATCCCTCAACTTTGTTAAAAGAAGCAGAAACATTAGGAAACTCTCCTACTTGAAGCCCAGATTAGAAGGTTATCTGGGCCTGAGACTGGACCAAGGCTGCTGCCCACTAAGAAGGTGAATAAGAGCAATAGCCATTTGCCAGTGCTGTGGGGCAAGACATGGAGAGTGACCCTTTTCTGTGGTGCAGGAATATGAGGATGGCTGAAAATTGAGGGAGGAGAGCACAAATATTAAGAAAGTCTGTCAGATACCCCAGAACTTAGCCTAAGCAAAAGGCATTGTTAAAGGATTTTGAAGCCTATGGGGCATTGAAGGCTACTGCAGCAACAAAATCCAAATCCAGGTCAACACCCAAATATACTGACACACCTCATTCATTAGCAGCTTCACAGAAGAAAAGGGGTGCCCATTTATAGGAGTAAATCCTATTCACTGCACTCTCTATTGTTCTACTCATGATGTGTGGCATTCAACTAAAAAGTTACAAGACACACAAACAAAGCAAGAGATGATAAGCCATTATCAAGAGATAAAATAAGCAACAGAGCCAGATCCTCAGATGACACAGATGTTGGCACTACTAGATAGGGACTTTGAATTACTATGATTAATATCTTCCTGAGTTAATGGAAAAGGAGGGCAAACTGCATGAATAGATAGAGAATTTCATCACAGATATGGAAAATATAATAAAGAACCAATCTGAAATACTAGGAAAGAAGCATGGTATGAGAAATGAAGAATTACTTTGATGGATTCATGAGTAGATGTGATACATCTAAGGAAGGAATGAGTGAACTTAAAGATAGGTCATTAGAAATTGCTGAAATTGTAACACAAAGAGAAAACAGGTGAAAAAAATAGAGCATACTTTCCCAGAACTATGACATAACGAATGGTTTAATATCCATATAACTGAAGTCTGAGGAGAAAGAGAGAAAACATGGCAGAAAAAAATATTTGAAGAAATAATGACCAAAGGTGATGAAAAAAATTATCAGACTTATCAAAACATGGCTCCAAACTCAGCAAACTCAGCAAACTCAGCAAACTCCAAGACTGAAAACTAGACAAATCATATTCAAATTTCGGATTCAAAGATTAAAAGTAAATCTTGAAGGCAATTAAAAAAAAACACATTACATAGATAGAAACAAATCTTAAAATTGTAGGAGTTTTACTGTCAGAACCTATATAAGCCATAAGGCATAAAATGACATTTTTAAAAGACTGAAATAAAAATCTCTCAGTCAAGACCTTTATACCAAACAAAAACAGCTCTCAAAAGTAAGGTGAAATAAATATTTTTTTCCAAACAAACTAAAGCTGAAGAGAATTCATTGTCAGTAAGCCTATAGTTCAAGAAATTATAAAGAAGCTTATCAAGCAGAAGTAATGTAATAGCAGGGAGAAGCTAACCTGTGCAAAAAGAAATACAGAGTTCTAGAGATAAAATACAGTAAGGTAAAAAATATTTTTCCCTTTTTTAAATTGCTCCAAAAGATAACTAACTGTATAAAGAATAAGCAGCATGAAATAATATATGTGTATCACATAGGTAAAATCAAAATATATGTCAACAGCCACAAACGATGGAAGGGAGGAACTGGAAATACAGAACTGCAAGGCTATTACACCATACAATAAGTGTTATAATAGTATTTGAAGGCAAACTCTAATAAAATAAATACATACTATAAAGCATAGAGTGAACACTCAGAATTTATTTAAAAAGTTGTAACTACTAAAACAATAGTGGAGATAAAATTAGAAACATAACAAATAACCCAAAAGCAGGCAGGAAAAGGAAGAAAAGGATCAAAGTACAGATGGAACAAATATTTTAAAAAATAATAACTAAAAGATGATAGATTTAAGTACAAAGGTGTAAGCTTCCAAATTAAAGGCAGATGTTCATCCTCAAGTACATCATGTCCACAAGGAACTCATTTAAAAAATACAGAAATAGAGTAGATAAAAGTAAGAACATAGAACATATACAACATGCAAATATAAATTAGAAGAAGGCTGGAGTATTCATATTAGGTAGATTGGAATTCAGAGAATGAACTATTACCAGGGATGAAAAGGGACATTACATAACTACCAAAACATACTTAAAAGCATACCAGGAGGGCATAACAATTCTAAATGTGTCTGCATCTAGGGAGAGAACTTCAATATGCATGAAACAAGGATGGGTTGAATTGAACAAAGAAATAGACACAATAGCACTTCGAGATGCTGGCACTCATCTCTCAGGATTTCACAGAGCAAGAAGGCAAAATATCAGTAAAAATTGAGAGAAATTACACAATACTATCCACCAACTTGATTAAATCGACATTTATAGAACACTCTACCTAACAATAGCATATGTATTTCTTGTGTGCATATGGAAGATTCATGAAAATAAATCATATTCTTAGCCAGAAAACAAGTCAACAAATTTTAACTAAATAATCAAATATATATAATTTGTTCTCTTGCCACAATATAATTAATTTAGGAATCACTAACAGAAAACAATTCTAGAGAATTTTCAAATATCTGGAAATTAAATGAGAACATGCCAAGTAATGTATAGCTGAAAGAGGAAGTGACAGGAAATTTAAAAATATTTAGAATTGAAGGTAAATGAAAGTCAATTTCAAAACTTCTTATGAAACATAGCTAAAGCAGTGTTTGGACAGAAATGCATAGCATTAAAAATGCCTATATTAAAAAACAAGAAATTCTCCACAAAATATTAGCAAATTGAATTCAACACATTAAAGGAAGCATATACCATGATCAACTGGAATTCATCCCTGGGATGTAAGGATGGTTCAACATCTGCCAATCAATAAATGTGATGTGTCACATTAATAGACTGAAAGATAAAAACCACATAATCCTCTTAATAAATGCAGGAAAAGTAGTTGACAAAATACAACATCCTTTCATGATAAAAACTATCATCTCAAAATGAGTACAGAAGGAACATATCTCAACATAATAAAAGCCTATGTGACAACCCCCCCCCACTCACATCACACTCAACAGTGAAAGGCTGAAAGCTTTTTCCCTAAATTCAGGAACAAAACAAAGGTGCCCACTCTCACTGCTATTATTCAACATAGTACTGGAAGTCCTAGCTAGAACAATCAGGCAAAAGGAAAAAAAAAAGAAAGAAAAAGCATCCAGATCAGAAAGAAAGGAGTAAAACTGTCTTTTTTTTTTTTTTACAAAGACAGTTTGTATACCATCTTATATCATCTTATACAAAGTTATCATCTTATATAAAGAAAATCCTAAAGACTAAGCCAAAAATCTGTTGGAACTAATCAATAAATTCAGTAAAGTTGCAGGATACAAAATCAACATACAGAAATCAGTTGCTCTTTTATTTCACTATTTCTATTTTTTATTTCCTAAACTATCTGAAAAAAGAAATAAAGAAAGCAATCCTTTTCACAATAGCATCAAAACCCATAAGATACTTAGAAATAAATTTAACCAAAGAAATGAAAGATCTGTGCTATGGAAACCATAGGACTTTGATGGAAGAAATTGAAGAAGACACAAACAAATGGAAAAACATTTGTCTGTGTTCATGGATCAGAAGAATTAATATTGTTAAAATGTCCATACTACCCAAAGCCATATATAGATTCAGTACAGTCTCTATCAAAATTCCAATGGCATTTTTCACAGAAATAGAAAAAAATCCTAAAATATTTACAGAACCACAAAAGACCCTGAATAGCCAAAGCAATCCCGAGGAAAAAAAGATCAAGGCCAGACGCATCACATGTCCTGACTTCAAACTATAATGCAAAGCTACAGTAATCAAAACAACATGGTACTGGCATAAAAATAGACATAGACCAATAAACAGTCTAAAAATGAACTCCTGCATATATGGTAAACTAATATTTGACACAGGAGCCAAGAATATTCAGTGAGGAAAAGATAGTCTCTTCAATAAATAGTGCTGGGGAAATTGGATAACTACATGCAGAAAAATGAAATTTCATACTGTATAAATGTTGAATGACTATGTCATACATCTGAAACTATTCTAATGTTGTATGTCAACTATACTTCAATAAAAAAAGATAACATTAAACCCCTATCTTACAATACTCACAAAAATGAGAAAGACTTAAGCATGAGACCTGAAACTGTAAGACCCCTTGTAGAAAACAGAGAAAAAACTCCTTGACATTGGTCTTGGCAACTAGCTTTTGGATATGACATCAAAAGCACAAGCAACAAAAGCAAAAATTAAAAAGTAAGACTACATCAAACTTAAAAGATTCTGCACAGCAAAAGAAACAACAAAGAAAATGAAAAAGCAGCTATGGAATAGGAGCAAATATTTGCAAATCATACCTCTGTTAAGGGGTTAATATCCAAAATATATAAAGAACTCCTACAACTCAGTAACAACAACAACAAGCAATCCATTTAAGAAATGTGCAGAGGAACTAAATAGATATTTCTCCAAAGAAGACCTGCAGATGACCAACAGACACATGAAAAGGTGCTCAATATCACTTGGCATCAGGGAAATGCAAATCAAACCCACAATGAGATACCACCTCACACCTGTCAGAATAACTATTATCAGAAAGACAAGAAATAAGTGTTGGTGAGGGTGTGGAGAAAAGGAAACATTTTGCACTCTTTGTGGGGATGTCAATTGGTGCAGTCACTGAGGAAAACAGTATAGAGGTTAACCCTAAAATTAAGGTTAAAGATAAGGTTAGATAATAGTATAGAGGTTAGATAAAATTAAGGTTAGATAAATAAAGGTAGAACTACCCTATGATCCAGCCATCCCACTTCTGGGTATATATTCAAATGAATTGAAATCAGGATCTTGAGGAGATACCTGCACTCCCATGTTTATTGCAGCATTATTCACAATAGCCAAGGTATGGAAACAATCTAAGTGTCTTTTAATCCCAGGGAATAATGGATAAACATGTGGTATATATACTCAATGGAATATTACTCAGCCATGAGAAAGAAAGAAATTCTGTCATTTTTGACAACACGATGGACCTTGAGGGCATTATGTTAAGTGAGACAAGTCAGATGGAGAAAGACAAATACTGTATGATCTCACTTCCATGCAGAATCTAAAAAAGCTGAACTCATAGAAACAGAGAGTAAATCGGTGGTCACCAAGTTTAGGGGTGGGGGTTTGGGCAGATGTTGGTCAAATTGTACAAACTTGCAGTTAGAAGACAAATACCTTCTGGGGACCGGATGTACAGCTTGGTGATTATAGTCAAAAATACTGCATTATATGCCTTAAAGTTGCTAAGAGACCAGATCTTAAATATTCTCATCAAAAAAAAGAAAAATGAAGAAAATAAGAAGAAAGGTCTGAAATCAATGATCTAAAGCTTCCACCTTAAAAATCTAGAAAAGAGAGAGAGCTAATTAACCTGAAACTAGCAGAAGGAAGGAAATAGTATTGACAAAAGCAGAAATCAAAGAAACTAGTAACAGAAAAATATAAAGAAAATCAATGAAACCAATTGATTTATTTATTTACTTATTTATTTATAGAATGGTCAGTATGACTGACAAACCCCTGGCTATAGAGAATAAAAGAAAAAGAGAGGGATGCCTGGGTGGCTCAGTCAGTTAAGCATCTGACTCTTGATCTCTGCTCAGGTCTTGATCTCAGGGTTGTGAGCCCAAAGCCCACATTGGGCTCCACACTGGGTGTGGAGCCTACCTAAAAAAATATAAAATAAAAAAGAAAAAAAGAGGGACAACACTGATTATTAACATCAGGAATCAGAAGAGGAATGTCACTATGGATCTTAACATAAAAATGAAACAGGAAAATATTATAAACTACTTCATGACACTAAACAGCTTAAATGAAAGAGACAAATTATTTGAGTCACAGCTATCTGTGCTCACTCAAGAAGTAGAAAACACGATAGTACTATATGTATTAAAAATATTGAATTCATAATTTCAATCCTTCCAAGAGAGAACACTCTAGACCCAGACAGCTTCAGTGGAGTTCTATCAAATATTTAAGGAGGAAATGGTACCAAATTTAAGTAAACTTGTTTGAAAATAAAAGCAGGAATAACATTGCCCAATATTCATTTATTCATTCACTCAGCATTCGTCTGATTTGGAAACCAAATAGTGCAAAGAGAGACAATTACAGACCAATATACTTCATAAAAAGAGATGCAAATGTCTTCAACGTGATATTAACAATATATAAAACTGATAATACATCATGACCAAGCAGGGCTTTTTCTAGGAAATCAATGCTGGTTCCACATTAGCAAATCAATGTTATTTACTTTATCAAAAGGATAAAGAAGAAAAGTGATATGATCATTTCAACAGATGCAGAAAATTCATTTGTCAAACTCAACATCTATTCAGATTAAAAAAATAACAAACGAAGCTCTAAGTCACCTAGGAATTATTTTTTTAAAGATTTTTTATTTGAGAAGAGAGCAAGCAAGAGAGCACAAGCAGGGTGAGCAGCAGCAGGAGAGGGAGAAGCAGACTCTCCACTGAGCAGGGAACAGGACACGGGGTTTGATCTCAGGACCCTGGGATCATGACCTGAGCCGAAGGCAGACACTTAACCGACTGAGCCACTTGAGGTCAACTAGGAATTAAAGGGAATATCCTCAAACTAAGAAAGGACATCTTTTAAAGAGTCACAGCTAATGTTATATTTAGTAGTGAATGCCTGATGTTTTTTCTCTAAGATGGAGAACAAGGAAAGAGTTTGTGCTTTCCCCATTCTTACGTGAAATTTTACTAGAAGTCCTAACCAATGCAATAAGGCAAAAATAAAATGTTGGAAAGCATACAAAGTGCAGACAATATACAGACAAAATGATTGCCATATGGTCTATCTCAAGGAGTCTATGAAAAGCTACTAGTTCTCGTAAGTGAGGTTAGCAAGTTGCAGGACACAAGGTCAATGTGAAAATTCAATTGTATTCCTGCATTACTGGTGATGAACAATTGGAAATTAAAATAAAATAGCAGTATCATTAAAGCACTCAAATTATGAAATATTTACAGGTTAACCTAACAAAACGTATGTCCTGAAAACTACAAAACATTGATTGGAGAAATCAAGGACATTAATAAATGGAGAGATATTTTGTATTAATGGGTGGGAAGACTCCATAATGTTAAGATATCAGTTCTCTCCAAATTGATCTATAATCTCTGTAAACCTAAACAAAATCCCAGCTTATTGAAATTGACAAGCTGAAGAAAGGAGAATAGCCACTGTAGTTTTGAAAAAAAAAAATGCGGAGGAATCATACATAACTGATTTGAATGCTCATAATAAAGCTACAGGAATGGAGGTGTTATATAATTGGCAAACCCATAGGAACAAAGATCAATAGAACATAGTAATAGACCTTCCAGAAATAGACACACACATATATGGTTAATTTGTTTTTGACAAAGCTGCAAAAGCATTTAATAGAGAAAACTTGCCTTTCCAATAAACGGTTTAGGAACAATCCATCTTTAAAATAAAGAGACCCTAACCAATACCTTGCATCATATATGAAAATGAACTGAAAATAGATTATAGACCTGATTCTAAAACAAAATACCCTAGAACTTCTGAAAGAAAACATAAAAGAAAAAATTTTAACCTTGAATTAGGGAAAGATTTCTTAGATATGACACCAAAAGCCTGAACCATAAAAGAAAGTGTATTGATACATGTACTTCATCAAAATTAAATGTTGTTCTTTGAAAGGACTTTTAACAAAATGAAAAGAAAAGTCATAAGTTTGGGCAGCCTGGTCACAGCTCACAGATAGATTCATAAAACATATATCTGATAAAGAACTGAGATCCAGAATATACAAAGAACACTTATAAGTCAATAATAAAAAAATAGGCAAAATTGTGACCAGACACATCACCAGCAAAGATATATGGATGGCAGTTGAGCACATGAAAATATGCTCAATGTTCTCTATCATTAGGAAAATGCAGATTAAATCCATAATGAGACCCCCCGCCTTCATATTAGAATAGCTATAATTTAAACCCTACAAAGGCAGTACCATGTACCTGGGAAGAGGTGGGGCAGCTGAAATGTTCATAGCTTGCTGGTGGGAAAGCAACATGAGAGGATCACTTTGGAATTCAGTTTGGCAGTATCTTGTAAACATACCCATGTCATATACCCCGTGATATCATTGCTGGGTATTTACCCAAGAAAAACGGAGGCGTGTCCACACGAAAACCTATACACAAGTATTTATACTGGCTTTCGTGGTGCGCAACAAACTTGGGGACCATCCACATATCTATTAATTGTTGAATGGAACAACAAACTTGGGCACGTCCAAACAATGGCCTATGGTAGGGATGGACCTCTGGTGCATGCAGCAACGTGACTGAATCCCAAAAATATTATGCTAAGGGAGAGTCCAGAATCAAACATTTGTGTTGTATATGATTCCTTTTCATGACGTTCTAGGGAAAGCGAAACTGTGAGACCCAAACCAGATCAGTGGTTTCCAGGGATTGGGGGTGGGAGGGGGGTACTGACTATAGAGGGGCAGAGGGCACCTTGTGGGGTTGTGGTCAGTTGTCCCACGGTAGGCGTGGTTACACAGGGGCAGTTGTGGAAAAGGAGTGAATTCCACTATATGTAAATTGTATCTGAATGCACCCAACTTTTTTTTTTTTTTTTAAAGAGTCATAAGAGACGTCCCCAGTAACACAGGCAAACTTCACGTGATCCTGGCTTGAACAAGCCAAACAAAAAAATTGTGAGACAACTGGAGAAATCTGAATACTGACTAGGTATCTAATAATTCTAAGGAGTTCTTGTTAATTTGGCTCATTTGTAGGTGTAACAAGAGTTCCATGCTTATGCCTTTAAAAAGAACCCTCCTATCTGAGCGAGAACCTGCTGCGACCTGCTGGTGGAGCTGGAGTGGGGTCCCGGGTTTACGGGAGCGGAATCAGGGGTGGGAGTGTGAGCCACCAAGTGCACCCAGCCGGAGCCGCCGCTCATGGGAGGGGTGCTGGGGATGTGCGGGTTATTGCACTGTTCTCTATTATATTACTTTGGAAGTTTTCATAATGAAAATTGAAGAAAAAAGAGTAAGCAAAAGCGCCAGGAACACACTCAAGAAACCACGGAGTGATGGTACAGATCCCACCTGCCTGCCCCAGAGCAGTGAATTCGACAATTCAAGGTGAACTATAAAGAGGCACCCAGCCCCCATGAAGTTAAGAGTACCGAAAAACAAATGAATGAGGCAGAAATCAACGGACAAAAATAAACCTTTTATAAAATAACCAAACATGATGTGTGCATATTAGAAGAGATACGTTTCGGCCAGTGGTATTGCCTGGCAAACCTAAGCCCCAAAATGATGATGGTGTTACCACGGGCACAGCGTAAACTTGCTTTCAAATCAAGGCATTAGAAAGTTAGAGAAAAATGAGGAAAATGATAAAAATAAAGACAGACATTCATAGTTTTAGAAACAAATACATTGATTTAAAAGAAAACATGCCCGGGCACCTGGGTGGCTCAGTTGGTTAGGCCTTCGGCTCGGGTCGTGATCCTGGAGTCCTGGGATCGAGTCCCGCGTCAGGCTCCCTACTCGATGGGGAGTCTGTTTCTCCCTCTGACCCTCCCCTCTTTCATGTGCTCTCTCTCTCTCTCATTCTCTCTCCCTCAAATAGATAAAATCTTTAAAAAAATTAAAAAAAAAAAAGAAAACATGCCCCACCCGTAGTCAGAAAAAAAATAAACATATCAGGTGGAAACATTTCTGGTCAATATCAGTAATATTTTTAAGATTAGAAGAACTGTTTTCTGGGACGTAATGACCTATTCAACTTGGATCAAGGTGGGGCAGCCTGGTCATGGCCCACAGTCTCCCGCCTCCTGTGACGGCCGCGAGCTCACAGACCTCATTGTCACAGTCCCTCCAACTGCGTCCCGTGACGGGCACTGCACAGGTGTCACCTGTCAGGTCTCCAAACACCAAGGAAAGTCTTCTGACATAGAGCTTGTTTCCAAATATAGAAAATGGTAATATGCTGACGTATATTCTAAAGTCGGCTTCCTATTTTACCAATGTTTCTCAAAAACAGGAAAAAAAGAGAAGCAAATAAATTACTTGGACAAGCAAATAAATTACTACAAGATCTCAGTTGTAAAAATGGCTGCAAAAATCCTAAAAGTATTGCTGAAAATGTAATAGTATGATGGCAATAACATCGGCCAGGATCCAGTGGAGTAAATTTAATGGTGGCAGAAATTGTATAATAATAAGAAAGGGATTGGCAGCAACATTACATCAGTAGGGTTAATAAGAAAAAAATATTCTTTAATTGGATTTTAGGAAGATGTATTGTTTGATAAAACTCAACAACCACTTAAAAAATGAGAAAACTAAAAACTGAAGTGTAATCCCTCAACATGATACATATTTATCTAAAAACTGCCACATCACACAGCAAACATCACTGTTCTTCCCATGAAAATCAATCACTATGTATCTTTTGCTTGGCTGTTTTCTGGAAGTTGTAGCCATTGCAATAAGAAATGAAACACAAATATGAAATTCTGCTTGAAGTGTGTATACATTTATATTTTGAAAACTCAAGACATTCAGCTTAAAAATCCTCAGAATTAGAAAGGCAGTTCAGCAAAAAGGATTGATAAAATATAAACATACAAAAGACAATATGTTTCCTACATGTTAATAGCTATTTAGAGATTGCAGTGGGGAGATGCTCTCTTCGCACATGGAAAATGCATCAAGTACCTGCACACAGCTATTGACAGGCAAGTGCATCAGAACTTTCCCCTGTGTATGAATCTAAAAAAGGAAACTAAGAATTTGCTGCAAATGGTACTTTTCAACTGGAGAGACTCACTATGAGTTTGGATAGGAAAATGGAACCTTGTGAGGATATCAATTCTTCTCACATTAGCTTATGGATATAATATAATGCGAATTTTATTACTTTTTTGAAATGTGAGAAAATAGTTTTATTTTTTTGAAGATTTTATTTATTTATTTGACAGAGAGAGAGAGAGTGACACCAGGAACACAAGCAGGGGGAGCGGGAGAGGGAGAAGCAGGCTTCCCGCGGAGCAGGGAGCCCGATGCGGGGCTCGATCCCAGGACCCTGGGATCATGACCTGAGCCAAAGGCAGATGCTTAACAACTGAGCCACCCAGGCGCCTTGAGAGAGTCATTTTAAATTGTAGATCAGGGATTACACCCACGAGATGGGCAACTATATACTTTTAAAAAATCTGTAAGATGGACTTAACTTCTTATTCTAAAGTTGCATTGGTTTTTAAAAATGGGGTGCTGATATACTAATCTACATAAAGATTAGTGCAATGAGTGTTAAAAGAATTGTTATGTAGGACAATATTCTAATACCATCATAAAAAATAGACAGACATAAACAGATGACTCACAGAACAATCATCAGTGATCGTTATGCAGTACGTGGTTTACTCATAAGTAATTCAAGGAATGCAAATTTAAACCACCAAATATAATATTCCTATTAAATTGGCACACACTTTCGAAAACCTTGGCGCGGCTCCGTGTTTGCAATAATGCAGTGGGATGTGCACTCATTCTTAATGCTATTAAATGTAGTATGTAATGGGTCATGCAGTTTGACTTTCAGATCTTTTAAAAAAGTTAATATAATTTCACTCAGTGATTCTACTTCTTGGAGAAAGAACAAATAGGTATGTACAGTGATTCAGTACATCATTATTTAGAATACCAAAAAGAAAAAATAAAATCTCAAATATCTATGAGTAGGTAGTTGGTTAAATGAGTTAGCATGTGTCAGTATTAAAAAATAAATAGTCTTCAACCATCAATAAAATCATATTTGGAAGGTTATTTAGACAAAAGGAAGTACTCTTGTTTTGTTTTGGTAAGTTTGAAAAGCAGCTTGCAAAGTGCATGGGCAGGGTGATCCAAATTTCAGAGCGCTGTTCACACACACACACACACACACTCACTCACTGTCACGCACACTGGTGAAAGACCAGGAGGGGGGGATGAGGAGGCGTTTTTACGTCCAACTATAGAGTATCTTTTATTTTCCATGTTTAATGAGCAGGTATTACTTCTATAATCAGAAAAGGGTCATAAAATAATGAAAATGCTGCTTTCTCCTCATGCCATTGGAGAGGAGAATATTACCTGCCGCTGGGCTTCTCATCAGCCGCGTACCTCTGGCAGAACAAGAGAATGCAGCTGTGTGTGTTTGTGCCGCAAGGACACGGCCGTGCTAAGCGGTGCTCCGTTTTTTCTAGCCCTCGTCCTGCCTGGGGAAGGAGCTGCGCCCCATTTTGAGGCCAAAGCCTTAGACAGGCGTCTCTTGCATTTCCTCCTTGGAAACAGAGCCCTGTGGATCCTCGGGGGCCAGCAGAGGTGGCAGCACCCTTCCCGACAGTGGTGTCCCCACGGAGCGCCCCCCTGAGCGGTTTGATGTGCCCCCCTCCAGGCCTGGACGTCCAGGTGCTGGGGACGGGTGAGGGTGGGGGAGGAGGGTGTGTGCAGAGTGTGTAACCGCTCGCCAGGACTCAGCCCGCTTCCTAGGAAACAAAACCATGTCATCCCAGCCGTCTGGCCTTGGGTCTCAGCTCTCCGACTGACCACCCAGGGCCCGGTGATTTCTGCAGTGAGAGCATAAGCAGGTAGATCTCCAGGACCCCCACCTTTACTGAGAGGGTTGGGGGAAACACGCTGCTTTTATATGACGGGAAGCCAGGTGTTTTAGTGGAAGATGTGAGTGTGTTTGACTGTTTCAGAAAACGGGAAGCCCTCAAGGGATTTCAGGCTTGCGGTGACCAGTTTAGGGTCTGCTGTACGCCCCGTGAGTATGTTCACGCTTCCCTCCAGTCCCAGAGAAAACTCTGTGTGTGTGTGTTGGGGGGGGTCCAAGAAGCGCTGTGAGCTGTGCCCTCTGCAGGAAGCTGGAGACTCGCTGGTGTGGGAAAGACCAGCATCCAAGTCATCTTCTAATGAATGGCTTAAAAAGTTTGTTTTGGAGAAGTGGCATCACAGAAGACAGGCGGCCTGAGTTCAAAATGACCCTGCCTCTTATTAGCGGTATGACCTTGGGGACAGTGTTTCTCATATGTAAAGTGGGGCTCTTTCCATAATTCCATACATTATTATGACAACATCAGTAATCAGTATAAATGCTAACATCCCCATCGCATCTTGGATGCCCGTGCTATCCCAGCTGCTTTGTAGAGATGCTCGCACCCAGTGCTTCTCCAGACACAGTGGAGGAGTGTCTTCTTGGAGATCATCCAGCGAACCAGCTAACCCTTTTGATCACTTTATATTTTCTCTGTGTCTAGACTGTACTTTAAGGCTCCATTTCCAGGAGAACTGGTTGTGCCCCCAGAACCACTGGGATATTATTCAGATACAAACAACAATCGACAGGTTGCCTAGATAATGAACAAACTAACCAACATAACTCATATCTTTTTACAGAACTGGGGGTTTGCATCCTGTGATCTTTTTGTTGTAGAATGTATGGGGACATTCCACAAAATGAAACACTTTGTTGAAAGATGAGAGTTGTAGATCACAGATTTGATCCTGAATCATTGTAGTAGTGCTGAGCCTATTCAGAAAATAACGAGGGAAATGTCAGAATTCCATGATCAGTGTGGACTTCAAAATCTACATTAGACATGATTATTCCCTACTTTCTTCTCAGGAGAACTTTCCAGATGCTGGTACCTATTCTAAAGCACTATCCTCCTTTGGAAATGTACTGTGAACCACGTATAGAATTTTAAATGTTCTAGTACTCATATATACTTTTAAAAAAGTATAATGAAACAGGTGAAATTAATTTTAATAATTAATTTTATTTAGCCTAACCTATGCAGAACATTGTCATTTCAACATGTAATCAGCCTAAAATATTAATGAGATATTTATCTTCTTGTGTTTTTTTTTTTTTTTTTTTTGTATTGTCTTGGTATTTTTTGTATTGTATTTTACACGCACAGAACACCTCAGTGCAGACCAGCCAGCGCTTATGTGCTCGTGTGGCTAACGTCCCCGGGTGGGACAGGGCAGTGCAGGAAGATAAGAACAAAGTGTATCAGTGGAGACGTTAAAGATCTCTTTGTCAGGATATTTTATAGAATAGCTAGTCAATAAGCTGTGAAGATAGCATTTCAAAGAAATTTACCCAATGCCCATTTTCAAACAACTTGAATTCAAATGTGACCTTTCTATGTCTATGATCTTATAAATATAAAGCACCCATTTTATCCTACATCTAGAATACTTAAAAGGGAATAAGCATGTATGATTTATATGCACAAATGGTTTGCCTTTCATTTTAACACATTTCACTTTTCCCAATTGAAGAGTTATCCATATCTGTTAGGTATACAAAATTTGGAAACTACCAAAATGTGGAAGGAAGGAAAAAAAGTCACCAGAGGCTCCAGGATGGGTTTCCAAGCAGCGCTATGTTGTTACAATATTGTAGCCACTGTCTTGCTTTCTACTCTGACTTAATCTTTTAATATGTATTTCTCCATGATTGGATACATTAGTAAACGTTACCTTTGATAATTTTTTCAAAATCCAGCTGACGAATCAGAGTTTACTTAACATAAATGCAGCAGAGGACACTATTTCCACATTTTCGCCGTGGGTATGTATTTTTTAGGCATTTAGCATCGCTTCTTCATAAGTCCCCAGACTTCCTAAAGATCTCTCAAGCCAGGTTGTCACAGTCTTTCCCTTGCTTTAGTGCAATAACTAATGTAGTAATGATGGTAGGCACTCTGGGCCGTCCCGGTTTTGAAGGGAGTCTTTTAAACCTTTCCATTAACGCTGATGAGTTTTTATTAATTACCCGTTATGGAGCTTAGGAAAGTTCCTGCTGCTCCTAGTTTGCTAGTGGTTATTGCTTGTTATCATAGTTTAGAGAGAAAATTTTTCAAATGTTTTTTTTTTCTTTTTCTATTAAGATAATCACATTTTTCTCCTTTTAATTTGTTATTGTAGTGTATGCTATTAAAAAGATTAATAATGTTAAATCACTTGCGTTCCATGGATAAACCCTAGTTCTTCATTGCGAATTGCCATTTCTGTATAGAGTGCTGGATTATAGTTATTCCCTTGCTTAGGATGGTTGATCTGTGCTTCTGCTCTGCTATTTCTTTTCTTCCACTCTGCTCACCTGGTTTTAGTGTGGAAGTTATATTGGGTCCATAGAATAAATTGAGAAGTGGATCCTCTTTTTTGATTCTTTGGAAGGGTTTTATATTAGAATGGGATACTCCTTAAAAAAACAATTTTTAGGACTTTCCTGTTAAAATATAAGATCCTGTTTTTTCACTTGTGGAAAGATTTTAAGTACCTGATTTAATGTATTTATTTGCCATACGACTGTTCATGTTTTCTGCTTCTTATTCCTGCAAGGATCAACACGTTACAGATGTCTTTCCTAGAATTCATACTTGCATTTACATTTTCAAATTGTTTTTGGTATACAATTTCTTATGATATTTACCTATTGTTTTAATATACTATACTAATAGTTTTGTCTTTGTAAACATATAATATTGCTATTTACACCTCTTTATTTAAAAACAGTTTACTTGTTCAACTTCACTAGAAATTTGTCCATTTTATTAGAGCTTCAAAGAAACAATTTTGCCCTTTAAAAATATTTTCTATAGGTATTTTCACCCTTATTTATTTCTGATTTTACCTCTAGTTTCTTCCATTTTCTTTCAATTCATTCAGATTTTTTCTTAAATCCTTAAGTTATATTTTCTTAAATCCTTAAGTTATATGTTTGCACATTAATTTTTTGTCTTCTTTTCTAATAAAAGATTTAAAGCTATACCTTTCTCTCTACATATCATTTTCAGTGCTTTCCATAAATTTGTAAATGCATTTTTATC
This sequence comes from Mirounga leonina, assembly GCF_011800145.1. Taxonomy (NCBI): domain Eukaryota; kingdom Metazoa; phylum Chordata; class Mammalia; order Carnivora; family Phocidae; genus Mirounga; species Mirounga leonina. Next base: position 52,358,189 of record NW_023270265.1, on the reverse strand, counting down.
ACTCAGTCCTATAGATTTTACATTTTTATTGTAGTTTTATGTCTCATGGATTTTAAAGCTATATCTGTTTAATTTTATCATTCATAAGTTTTGTAATTTTCTTTTTGTTATTCATTTATAATTTAAATAACCTGTGGTCGGATATGTGGCCTATATAACCACAATTCTTTTGAAACTTGTTGAGATTTACTTTATGGCCTGATACACTTGTCATGATTGATCAGAATGTGCATCGGTTAATGGTGGATGCAAGGTTCAATGCATGTGCATTTGGATAGGCTTGACAATTACATTGTTTTTAATTTTTCCTTTTGAAAATATTTGAGAAAGATATGGTTAAATCTTGTACTGTGGTGGTGGATTTCTCCAACTCTACTACTCTTATAAATTTCATTAAGTTCATTCATATTTTGAGTTATTCTATTTTTATGGTGAATTTTACCTTTGTTACTGATATGTGGTCACTTCTTCCACACTCAGTGCTTTGTTCTTATAGAACTTTTGCTTGTTACCCATTTCATAGTAGTGTAATACACATGCACTCTTTTCTTCTGCTTGCCTATGTCTTTTTCCATATCTTTGCTGTCAACTCGTCTGCACAGCCTTTCAATTTAGGTATACCTTTTTTAAATATTAAATAGGTGGACTCTTTTCCAATTAGCAATCCATTTTTAACTGCTCAGTTGGTCAGTTTACCTTTGTTATAAGTATTTGTCTCTCTGGACTTTGCTCCACCCTCTTAGGTTTGCATTCCTATTTTCCTAATTCTTCTGTTCTCATAGCTTACCTGTATTTGCTATTAATTTAATTTTTATTTAAAAATTATATTTTCTGCTATGGTTTGGAATTTATACACTCTATTTCTATCATTTAAAAATACTCTTTTTTAAAAAAAGATTTTGTTTATTTATTTATTTAGGGGGAGAGAAAGAGAGAGTGGGAGGAGGAGCAGAGGGAGAGGAGGAGAGAGAATCTTTAGCAGACTCCCCACTGAGCATGGAGCCCGATGCTCAATCTCATGACTCTGAGATCACGACCAGAGCTGAAATCAAGAATCGTACACCCAACCAACTGAGCCACCCAGGTGCCCCTTTATTCTTTAAAAATTCTCTTAAATTTATGCCATAAATAGTTAACTTAAAAAGTCTAAAGTTAAATATTATCTTGCCACTACTCTCCTAAGCAACATAAAGGCACTGTATAATTTAATACTGACATCCTTTTTTACCTACTTTTTCTAAGTTAGGTGCTTATTTTGTTCATTACTCAGTTCTTTTAAAGTACATTTATCGCTATTATTGCTCTTTATACTCATTAATTCTTGATTTTCCTAAGACAATCTGTCCAGGATCATTTTTCTTTTTTGTTAAATCCTAAGAATATTTTTAAAGTGAAGGTCAGCAAGTAGTAAAATCTCCCAGTTTTTGCTCATCTGCAAAAATTACTAATTTTCCTTCATTTTTGAAGGATGGGTTTTCTGGTTGATGGTAATTTTTCCTCAAATCTTTAAAAATATTGTTCCAGGGATTTATGGGATCTATTTATTTCTGCCAAGTTTTCCATTATTCTTGATGACGTTCCCATGTAGGTGATCTGTTTTTTGTCTCTGGAGGTCTTTAAGATTTTTCTCTGACTTTAGGATGTACAGTTTCATCACAATGTGTCTAGTTGTGGTTCTTTTAAAAATTCATAACTCATTGAATGTTATGCTTATGAGGCTTTGTGTCTTTCATCATTTCTGGGACATTCTTCAAATGCTGCCCTTCCTCTGCTGCTTAAGTGTTGATAAGGAATATTTTCAGCTTTATTATTTTAAATTTCTCATCTTTCCTTTCATGCTATTTATCTTTGTTCTCCATGCTGTGCTCTGGGCAATTTCTTCAAGTGTACTTTCCAGTTGCTAAGTCTCTCTTCATCTGTCTCTAATATTCTGTTTCAGCTTTCCACGAAATGTTTTATTTAAACAACCACAATTTTAATCTCTGGAAATCCCATTGGCTTCTTTTTTCAAATCTGCTTCTTCATTGCATACAGTGTCTTTACCCTTGCTCCCCTCGAGAGCATGCCACACACAATTATTTTATATTCTGTGTATGAAATTCCAGTATTGCTGCTCTTTGAGGATCCAGATTTATTGCTTGTTATTTTGATGAGCCTCACCCACAGTGGCTTGCTTCTCCTTTTACCTGGAGTACTTTAGTGATGAGGTTATCACTTTATCATAATATGTGGAATGTCAGGGGTCCTTGAGTTGGTTGTGCTTTCCTCTAAAGAGGTTTTATACTTACTTCTGCAGAAATAAGGGGCACCCAGGATGAGACGAGTCCCCCATGAATATACAACTCCTGCCCAATTATAAAATCCTAGACTCAGCTTCCCCATCTCACTGCAGGCCAGCCTCCAAGAGTGCCCTTGCTGTATCCTGCCCCTCCTGTCTGCCACCTGTAGACCTGAGATGAAATTCTTCCTGGTAAGTGAGAAGAGATGCTATCTTTGGAGACCACTTCTACTACTGGCAAGCTTAGCAAAGCATCCCAAAGTGGAGTCTTTCCAGGGCTGTTCTTTTCAGTGACTGGAGAGTCTGTTAGTTAGAATACTTAACTCATCACACTGTTGGAAACATAAGTCAGCTCAACTCTTTTGACTGAGAAGACCAGCCAACTTAGTGGCCCATATCCACTTAATTCTATAATTGTGTAATAAGTATTCCTCCAATAGAGTATACATTTTTTTTTTCTCTCACATTAGATACCCTTGTGGTTGGACAGCCAGGCAGAGAGTCATAGATTTCTCTTGAAATATGAATATCACCAGCACTGAATTTCAATCAAAAGTTAGGTTCAAGACTTATAAGGAATTAACTTATGAGAAACAATGTTTTTGATAAAAGTTAAATATTCAGCTTGCCCAACCATAATTTTCTTCCTTTAAACATTCAGTATCAGCATCATGCAGGTGAGAAGTGAGTTCTTCAAGAGCAAAAACCCTGTTTTGTTTACTGCTGGGTTTCTAGGGCCTGGCAATGTGTCTTGCCTCTAACAAGTGCTTGGGAATATTAAACAATGATCAATAACACAAGTATGGATTGAGCACCTACCACATACCATGCTCTGGGGTATAGATGATAAACCAAACAGATTAAAATGTTGGCTTCTGTAGGTCTTATATTCTAGCTGATTTTGTTAACATTTTAGTTTATCACTTGTATGAATAGATTAAAATACCCTTGGTGGAAAGTTTTCAGATAGGGAGACCCAGTCTTTCTGATACGACACCCAAGGCTACTTTCACTAGTTTCTATAATGAAGAATCAGTTCCCTTCTGCTTGTGAGGTATTACCAACACTGCAAATTAAAACAAACAACAGAAAAACTGCACTAGGAATCCTAAAAATGATGCTTGTTTCTAAAATTTCCTGCAATCATCGTTAAAGTTGTTGAATTCATGTAAATGTGATTTCAGTTAGAATTCTGAGAAACGTGCAAGCTTAAGACCTGAATATCTAGCTCTTGTGTGTACTCCAGGAGATGGGGATGGGCCAGTTCCTTCCAAGTAGCTTTGCAGAAGCATGGGTTTTCATTTGTCTTGGACAGTATCTACTTTTAGATACTAAAGGTGGTAAGAAGGGGCAGGCCAGGTGTTTCAGACCATGACATTTATGCAAATTTGGTTTTCTTCTTAAGGAAAAGAAGACAAAGTCACTAATAGAGATTAAGGATGGAGGCTTGGGAGAGTTTGTGTGAATGAGCTCCTTGGAGGTTAAGCCTCAGGAGCTTCCAATCAGATCTGCCTTTGGAAAGAATAAATATATGAGTGTTTTCCAGTGTCTAGTCCTTGTATTTCTTCTTGTGATAATGACCTGGTGGTCCTGAGTTTTACTTGCAACTTCCTGGTACCTCCTTACATCAATATAAGTGCCTTTTATATAAATACATTATTCACTCATTTAAGGAAAATAAGTATTCATTTCAGGTAACATTATCTTCAATACAGTGGATTTTTTTTAATTGGAAATGAACCTTGAATCTCTTCTGCTCTAATTAGCCTATTTGCATTCATTCTTCATGATAGAGAGACAAGCCTGCATAGCAGATTTACTTATGCAGTGTGAGGAATGCAGGGTATCCTTCAGATGCATTTTTGTAAGACCTTGAACATAATGGGACACCCAAAAAATGTCTGCTGATTCAGTAAAAGGAAGACTGGATGCAATTTGGAATGCAGAGAATAGAGTTTTATGATTTGCAAGAGAAGGACTGTTGGCTGTAGATTCTTGCCTTTGATCATGAGAAAGAGGTGTAGAGAGACATTGATGTATGCTTGGATAAGAGTTAAGCAGTTCTCACTGAGCACACAACAAGTTTTATAAATGAACTGTTGTGATTGACTCTAAAGGTCGAGATAGGAGTATTGAGATGGAAGAGGAAGGGCAGGACCCCAGAGTTTGCTTGGATTCCATGCTGATAGAACTTCTTCCCTTTATGTTGGGGAAAGGAAAAGATAAGGCCCAGGATAGCCTGCCTCAGTGTGCCTCCAGCCGCCGAGCTTCTGGTGGCCGGCTCGCCTACTGCCTGCCCTCACCCTGTCTCAGAGGACACCCAGGTAAACGGTGGCCGATCCACACCTTGCAGCCGTAGAGAGAGCAGGTGTGTGTTCCTGTGCAGGCACAGACACCATGTGTGGCTTACTATTTAAGGATGCAGGCCAGCTCCTGCATGGGAGAAACTCCCAGCAAGCGGTTCCTGGGGGGATTCCCACAGGAATAGGATGCACTGCTTGAGAGTGTGGCTTAATCAGTGCAGTGAAAGGCAAAGGAGCGGCTGGAAGTGGGTTTGGACAGGTTGCCGTGGGCTAGGGCCATCTGAGACCCACTAAGCTCTGAACTCATCCGTTTTCCACTCTTTCAGAGGATTTTGGGACTCCACAAATTGAGGTGGGTCTGTTGAAGGGTGACTGTCCTCCCAGGGACACTGGGTGGCCTGTGTTCCTCCTGGGTCCATCTTGATTTTCCATCTCCTTTGTTGGGCATTTTCATGGATGCCAGGCTAATGTGACCATGGTCTTCTCTGCTTTGGGCACCACTAAAGTGTGACTTGCATCTATCTCGCCAAATGTCACTTCCTCCAGGGCTTCTGCACTCTGCTTTTGATGCTGATGGGCCTGAGTTTCTTTGGCCCCTCCTGGGAATGCTTTCAGTGGTAGCAAGTCGGGGCACGCGGTGAGGCCTGGGATTTACAGGCAGGAATGGCGATTATGGTGAATAGGCTGCACCAAGCATCTCCTGCTTACCTGCCTGCCGCTGCCTTCCCCTCCCTCCCTCCCTCCCTCCCTCCCTCCTTCTGTCCCTTTGTGAAGTCAGCACCTGTTTACCCTGCCTTAACACTGCAAGGATAATGACACGTTTTTACTTGAGCAGGCGCAGTGTGCAGGCCCTTTATGAGGGCCTTGCCCGTGCAGGGGGACCACTCACCGGATCCTCACACGGGCTCGGTGGAGGCGTAACAGTGTCTCCATCCCAGGGGCACCTGGTCCTGTGGTGAGGCCGGACGGGGCTCCGGAAGGCGGTTGTTGCCGCAGCCGGGCAAGGTCTCCGGGCTGTCGTGGCTCTGAGGCCGCGAGGCAGCTGCAGACGTCCTGGCGGGGCAGGCAGGGGGGTGGTCGCGAGGGGGAGACGGGAAAGCGGCGGGGTGACTGGGGCCGCCGTGCTTGCCCTGCCGCCCTTCGGGGAGCTGCTCTCGGGCCGGCAGCCCAGAGGCAGGAGGGCGGTGGGGAAAGGATGCCCACGGAACTCCCGTGGTGGTTTTGAGCGTTGAGACGTCCTCCGTGGCTCAGGGGCGGACAGGAATTGGGGGGGGTCGCCGCACGGACGCTGCCGGACGCTGCCCCACGAGGCGGCCCGCCCCGCAGTCAGCCCACCGGCCGCGCAGGTGCAGGCGCTGGGAGTTCAGGTCCTTCCCACCGCCCCAGGCTCCGGGCCCAGAGGGAGGCCGTGGGGCCCTGTGCGGCGGGGTGGGGCGGGCAGCCGCTGCAGCTTCCTGCCCCGAGCCTGGTTCTCTCGGGCCCTCCCCGGGAGCGCCTGCAAAGCTTCGCGGCCTTTCCTGCAGCCGGAGCCTTGGTGAGTGACCAAAGCCCCTGCGGAGGAAGGAAACCCAAAGCCCAGGGTGGCCCCCACCCCCGGCACTCCCCCCACCTGGGGAGCTCCTGCCCCTCTGGCTCCTTCCGCTTCCCAAGCACCTGCGTGTGGCCTTTGCACTTGCTGTTCCCTCCTCCTGGGTCACCGTTCCTCCAGAAATTCTCGCGGCTCACCCCCTGCTCCCTTAAGATCGCTGCTGAGACGTGACCTCAGGGGCTAGCCTCCCCGCCCCCTTCACGCGAGCACCCCTGCTTCTGTGTCCTTCTCTGAACGTCCTTGGCCGCCCAACACCTGACGTGGCCATGATCCACCCCCTTACCTGCTGGCGGCCGGCCCCCCACACTGGGCTTGAGCCTCCCGAGGGCCGGGCTGTGGGTTCTGAGCGTGCCTGCGTGTGGGAGGTGCTCGGTAAGTGTGCACTGAGTGAGTGAGTGCATGCACTCGGCCGCGGGGGACACCCGCCAGCAAGGCGGGAGGCAGAGGGCCGCCCGCTTGTGTGGCGAGCGCCTGGCCCAGGCCACCGCTCACGGCCCGCAGGAGACCCTCAGCCACGGGTCCACGCAGCTGCCCCCGCTCCACGGCAGGCCTCTTGTGAGGCTCTGAGGCAGGCTCGCTTTGCCCCAGAGAATCCTCACGATTCAGGGGCGGGGGCTCAAAGTGGTCCCAAACCTCTTTGTATCTTTCATAATCTCTGTAATGGGCCTGCTGATTTTATGTCCCCTTTGTCCTTGGCGATCAGCCTGTGGGAGCAGGAGCTGAGGTTCTGAGCCTGGCAGAAGCCTGCTGGGCCAGGTCTGTCTGCGAGAGAATTCTGCGTGAGCCAGGGTGGCATTATCCTTGTTTCTACCGATGCCTGCATTCTGAACACTCAGACTCTGGTCTCATATGGGGCATTGGCTCCACAAGGACAGACCAATGGCACCATGTTTTGCCGTAACCCAGACGTGAATTCGGTACAGTATCCTTGAGCAGCAGCTACCTGTGATGAGAACGTTTTTCTGAAAATTTCCGTCTTAACACGTTCGCTCTCAAGTCCTATGCGTCGTCATCAGGGACACGCATGGAACCCTGGTCCAGAGGCTGTTTTGGGGGGCAGCACTTGGGCTCTGAGGAAGAAGGTCCTCAGCGCAGACATGGTTACTGTGAGGTCATCTGCGGAAGCCCTGCCCACTGCCCTGAACCTTCCTGCAAGGGAACAGCCACATGCATTTACCTGGGGAGGTTCAGGGGACAGAACCACTCTGGCAGGTGGTGAAGGGAAAGGCGTAGCTGCTGTCTCCATTGTGAGGCATTCAATCATCTTAATTTCATAATGAAGATAGGCACGGCAAAGCAGGAAAATTCCTAAAAATCGTCAGCTGGTTGATGGCATCGCTGTCTAAATGTGTCTCTGAAGAGAAAGACAGGGGCTGAGGATAATTTCCTGTGCTTCATTACTGCCAGGGGACGTTATGAGCCAGGTAAGAGGCGAGTGTAAGTCATGTGTGCGCAGAGCATAATGAAGGGGCTTGAAAACAGCTGCATGATGATAAACAGCATAGTTTTGCTGAACACATTAAAGAACCCTCCGCACAACTTTTGTCATCATGCAAACAAATAAGCTTTTGTCCTGCTTCAAGGTCAGCCAAACCTCAGGCTTCCTGTCGGAGTGTAAATACATTTATTTTAAGGCAAAAGGTTAATCTTTCACCAGTGCCACTGCATTCCATAGAAGAAGGCCCTCCCTTTAGGGATAGCCACGCACATTCAGGTCGGGGTGGGGGCGAGGCTGTAGGACAGACATCGCTAGACCCCCCAGGAGCGAGGCCCACTCAGGAGTGAACTCAGAAGTCTGTATGGACCCATGGAACCCACTAAGCCACTCATGGACTGAGTCCTTCAGAAGACCAGTGTTGTCTAGGAGCACTCGATTGGCATGCATCTGTCAAGCACCGACTGCATACGCAATATCTGGACATGCCCTGTGGGCACAGTCCTGGCCCCAAGGACTTTAGAAGTGTGCTTGGTGGAGATGGCCATGTAGTCTTGGATGTTCTGATGGACTCAGCCGAGCCAGCCCTTGGGCTCAGCTTAGCTAGCTGTCACCATCTACTTCCCACCTCGGGCACCCCCACCTCGTCTGCCGCACATCCTGCTCCTTCCCATGGTGGCGCTGGGTTGCCAGAGAGCCGACTGCCGTGGGAGGTGCTGGCCCAGAGTGGAAGGCTGGGCTCACGGTGCTCAGTGGAAGCTACTGTGAAACAGTCCATTGTTTCTTAATGAAGAAAATTGCTACCCTGCTTTCTCTTCCTTTCCTTCCCTGACTCAGTTTATTACAGCAATCAGGACATTTAGATTACCCAGTATTAGCAGCAATTTGTTCTTTGGGGTAGTATAATTAATCTCTAGTTTTAATAAAATGAATATTTTAATGATTGTGTACCAAGTTACATGAAATCATAAAAATAAAACAAATTAGTATTTCTAAACTGATGCACAGAGCTAAGTGAATTTGCCACCGTCTCAGCATTGAATAAGTCATGCGTCCTTGTCTTGTATGGTCTACAAGGCTGAGGCAGGGAGAGCCAAATCCATGCTCCTGTTCTGTGCATGCCTCCCCCAGAAGGTGACTCCTTCCGTGATTAGGTATTTGGGCTTCTTCTGTCCAGTTGGGGGATGGGGTTCTCATTCATATTGCCCTGGTGGGATCCAGTGAACATTCTGAGCTCCCATCATCCCATGTCCCTGCTAGAAACACACGTCAAAGCTATACCTTTTGCTCTTCAGCTCCTTGGGAGGAGCCCCAGAGGGTCCCCATGGCTGGGAGGAGAAGGAGCTGAATTAATCCTGGCTGGAGGCCCCTTCAGTGCCAAGAGCCAGGAAGCGTGGACACCTTTCATCATATGGTCAGGGGACAGTGACCTGGAGGGATCGTCAGTCATGGGGTGCGGGGCTCAGAGCAGCACCGTGGGATCTTCAAGGTCTGCGCCCACAGCTGTGGGCTCAACTCTGAGACCCTGAGTCTACCCAACTTCACCCAAGATAACAATTCAGAAGGGGGCCGTCTGGGGAATGTGGATGGACGCTCTGTCATTTCCACATTCACCACAGCTGGTAAGTGTCCATACGAAGAGACAAAATGCCACCAGCTCTGACGTAGCTCCTTGGGAAAAGCTCATCACATGAAGACACAGCCCATCACCATCTTGCTGAAAGGATGTCCTCATTCCTGGGAGTGGGGTGTCCGGGCTCTCAGGGGCCAGGAAGGGAGACAGCATCTGGACTCTTGACGCCGAGCCCGGCAGCCCTCCCGTCTGCCCACCGCAGACCCCAGACTCACCTCCAAGAACGTCACCCATGTGCACCGTGTGCCTGAAGTCACTGCTCTGATCAAACAGTTGTTTTTGCAGAAATAATTACCATTGGGTAGATACATTGCCTGAAGGATTTCCACCAGAGCTGAAATCATTTGCTAAATAGACATAATAAACTAATGATTGTTTATTTTTTGAATATGTGCTTCAGCACGGAGAAGGGAGTGGCTGGTGTTTGTCAGCGGAGGTTTCCTTCCCAGCAGAGGACCCGTCAGCCGTCCCGTCGTTCACGCGTCCCCCTCTGCCATCCTGGACGCCTGCAGGTCTTCGCCTCCGCGGGGGCGTTCTCCCAGACAGACAGGGTGTGCGCGGCCTTCCTCCTGCTCTTCTCAGAAGACGCAGAAGCCAAACCGCTAGCATGTGTCTGTTCTGCACCCCACTGCTGGTTCGAATCCCCAGCTTAGTGTTTGGTGATGCTCTGAGGCCAGAGCAGCCCTGGGAGGCTGAGCATCCCTGCATGAGTGGGGGGGCTGGGCGCAGAGGCCTGGACCAGGGCTGCGTCCTTTCTGGCACCTCCTGTCCCCCGCGGTGGCTGAGGGCCTCCTCCAGGCGGAGAGCACGCCTGGACAGGGGCAGGAGACCCAGGGGAGCCAGGACAGACAGCACTGTCCAAACCTGGAGCCTGCGCTGATGCTGGGCGGTTCTAGAGGCCCCGGCTGTCCCGCCATCCCCGTTCCCATGGCCACCAGCCTTTCTCTTGTTTTCTCGCTGAATCCTGAGAAAAGCAAAATCCAGCTGCTGGCTGGGTTCCCGTTTGGGCAGGCGGGCTCTGGGAGGATATGATTGCAGTGTGCCTGTGAGCACAGCCCCCCACCTGAGCCTGCCTGCCCTCTGGGGTCGCCGAGGCCGATGGAGGTGAGACGGGCCAGCGTGGGGGCCAGGACCACAGGCCCCCCGTGGGCTTGGTGAGCAAAGGAGGAAGGCCTCCTGCCGCGGTCCACCGGGCGTCTCAGACTGGAGGCGGCGCATGTCCGGCCAGTGAGGCGCCTGCCCTGCGGGGGGTTCGCACCTGACTCGAGTTCGGGGCTGTCATGCTCCCTGAGCCCCACTCTCCTGCTACGGAAGACAATAGTTCTCCTCCACAGGGCTGCTAGACGGATTACTCAGAATAAAACCTGCAAGCAGAGCTCTTTTGCAAGTTGGGAATCAGAGGAGGGGGGAGAGGACGGGAAAGGTGATCAAACTGCAGCCCCAGGGCTCCGGGGCGAGGCTCCCTCCAGGTGCTGGCCTGCACTCTCTCCTCCTCCCATCTTCAAGGGAAGCTCACGGCTAATTACGGTTTTGCTTAAAACATTGATTTTTTTATAAGTAATCCTTATGGGATAGCATTTCTGGCTTATCTCTTAGCTGGCTTAGCAGTTTTTTTTGGCTGGACCTCTTATCTCACTGTTTATTTACTCCACTGAGGGATTCTCTGCAGTCCTTTGGGGAAAGCAAGTTATGATAATTCTTACCAGTCGACACAATTTATTGAGTGCCTGCTCGTCTTCCAAGACAGGGCTCTGGAGGCACCCCTGGGGGAGCAGCTGGGGTGCCCGGGCTCTCACTGGCTCCGCACACCTGCTCCCTGGCGTCCTTGGGCGGCGCTGCTCTGTTTGCCTAGGTGTCTCCTTTCATGTCATCTCCCGGTCCCAAGCTGGGCGCAGTCTGCCAGGTAGAGATGCTGGAATTTGCCTGCCCAAGGTGTGCGGGGAAGGAAACAGAAGAGGAAAACACGAGGCGGCCAACAACTTCCTTCCCAAGCTGGGCTCCCCAAATTTTATTATTGTGCGCTCATCTGTAGCACCAGGTCCCAAAGTGTGTTCTGCTCATTCGCACACATGCACAGTGCGCCTGGGCTCACATGTGCCCTTGGCGTGCGGGGGTGTGGGTGCAAGGTTCTGCTCCCACTCTAGGCACCTGGGTGCGATGTTAGCACAGCACACCCCACTGCGGCCTGGAGCCTGGCAGAACCTGCAGCAAGAAGACCGGGGCACCTTCCATCTCATCCACCAATTATGAGCCACACTTTGTGGCTGTTGGTTATGAACGTCCTGACTTCACTGATGTTGTTCAGTGGATTTTGTGAACTAACTGGAGAGGGTTGCCTTTTTGTACGTAGGTTCAGAGCTACGAATGAATTCAAAGCAGGTTAAAATGAATTCAAAGCAGGTTAAAAACTGTCTTTCCAGGCTTTTTTTTTTTTTTTTAAAGAGTAGATAAGGTATCCTTCTCTATTTTCCTTTTCAGCTGACTCATTATTTTTTTCCAGTTTTATTGAGAAGCCATTGACATACATCACCGTGTGAGCGTAAGGCGTACAGCACGTTGGCTGGATTTATGTCCTTTGTGAAACGGTCACCACAGTAGGTCCGGCTAACATCCATCTGCTTGTATAGAGAGGATACAAAGAAAAGAAAGAAGGAGAAGTGTTTTTCTGTGTGATGAGAACTCTCAGGATTTCTTTTAACCACGTTCCTATGAATCCCTGGGCGATGTGAACCGCAGGTGTCCCCCAGTGTGGGTGACGTCCTCAGCACTGTCTTTAGACCTGGAAGTTTTCCCCTGGACACCTCGCTCCCCCTCCCCCTCCTCACAAGCTCTGCCTCTGGGAGCCACAGGGCTGATCTCTTTCTGTTTGGGTTTTTGTTTTTATTATTGTATTTCTTTTAAGATTCCACATATCAGTGGAATCATGTGTGTTTATCTTTCTCTGTCTGACTTATCTCACTTAGAATAATGCCTTCAGAGTCCATCCATGTTGTCACAGACGGTAAGATTTCCTGAGTTTTATGAATGAATAGCAGTCTATATATTCACACACACGTTCTCCATCCATTCATCCATCGATGGACACGGTGTCTCCATGCCTTGGCTGTTGTGAATCAGGCTGTGCGCTGGGAGTGTAGATCTTTGGGTTAGTGTTTTCATTACCTGTGGATATAGTCACAGGAGTGGAATTGCTGGATCACATGGTTGCCCTATATTTAATGTTTTGGTGGATCTTCCATGCTGTCCACCGCGGCTGCCCCTGTCTGCACTCTCCGTTTCCTCCACATCCTCGCCAACATCTGTCGCCTCATCTTTGGGGTGACGGCCATTCTCACAGGTGTGGGGCGATCCCTCATCGAGGTTTTGATTTGCATTTCCCGGATGAGGAGTGGAGCGGAGCACCAGTTCACCTACTTGTTGGCCTTTCATGCATCTTCTGCGGAGAAACTTCTGTTGAGGTCCTTTGCCTGTTTTTAAATTGGATTATTTGTGTCTTTTTGCTATTGAGCTGTAGGGGTTCTTTATATATTTTGGATATTAACCCTTTATCGGATCTATGGTTTGCAAATATATATTTCTCCCATTCTGCCGGTTGCCTTTTCACCTTGTTGATGGTTTCCTTTGCCGTGCAGAAGCTGTTTGGTTTGATGTCTCGCTTGTCGATTTTGTTTTCGTTGTTTATGTGCTTTAGGTGTAATTTCAAAAAAAATCATTACCAAGACCCACGTCAGGGAGCTTTGTTTCCATGTTTTCTTCTAGCTTCACAGTTTCGGGTCTTACATTTCGGTCTTTAATCCATTCTGAGTTAATTCCTGTGAGTGGTATAAGACGAGGGTCCCGTTTCATCTATCCAGTTATCCCAGCGCCGTTTAAGATGTCTTTTCTCCACTGAGTGTTCTTAGCTCCCTTTGGAGATACTAGTCGACCATATATGACTGGGTTCATTTCTGGGCTCTTGATTCTGTTCTGTTGCCTGATTTGTCTGTTTTTATGCCAGTACCACACTGTTTTGGTGATTATAGCTTCATAGTAGACTTGAAATCAGGAAGTGACATATTATTTTTGACAAAATCACATGATAATAAACATGTCCCTGTACGTCCATCTACAAAACGCTCTTGCCTTGGCATCTGCTTCTTTTAAAACACCAGTAATTGCTTTGTCATTTATTGCTAAAAGGTCATCCTCATTTTGAACAGCAGGTCGGGATTATTAGACAAATCCAACAGGCAGCATGTCACTGAGGTCATGGAACTTGGCGGTGTGTCTCACCAGCGGGTCTGTCTCCAAACAGCACAGACTGGTGGCTGAACCCCAGTGAACACACCCACGCGAGATCATATAAATGTGTAGATCCTGAGGGAGAGAAGCCGAATTTAATAAGAGACATTTGTGGAGGGCTGTTAGGGTGTGTTGGCTTTCACAAAACTACCTCATTAAACTGACACATGCACACCCCAAAATACTCACACTGTCTTGACCCTGAACATCTATCCCAGAGAAATAAATGCAGAAATGAATGTTTTTGCAAACCGTTGTTTATTATGTTTATTTATAATAGGAGGCGACACCTGTTATGATGGGGGATCATAGTGAATATGGCAAATTTGTGTGACAGCTGTATTTCCTGGAATACTAGGCTCTGATTAGTAATTGGACTGGGTAGGCCATTTAATGATAAGGGAAGTGTTTATTTTTTTATTTTTATTTTTATTTTTTTTAAAGATTTTATTTATTTAACTGACAGAGAGACAGCGAGAGAAGGAACACAAGCAGGGGGAGCCGGAGAGGGAGAAGCAGGCTTCCTGCTGAGCAGGGAGCCCAATGCGGGGTTCGATCCCAGGACTCTGGGATCATGACTTGAGCTGAAGGCAGATGCTTAACGACTGAGCCACCCAGGCGCCCTGAAGTGTTTATTGTTTAACACCGCCTGAAAAAGCTGTTCTTGCCGTCTGAGGGGGACACCGTGCAGCCAGACCGTGCCCTCAGGAAATGGGTTTGCTGCACAACAAATGATCAGCTGTGATCAGCTGGGGAGTCTGCAGGGACATTTTTGCATACTTATTCAGTCTGTTTTATAAATTTTCTATAATGGGTTTTTATTATCAAGTAAGATGATATATTTAGAATAGTGGGTTTTGTTTTTTGTTTTTTTCCTGACTGCCAATGTGTGTGTGACAACAAGGACATGCTCCCATACACCGGCCAGAATCCGGAATGTTGACATCAGATGCTGGCGAGCCTGAGGAGCTGTGGGAGTGCTCGTTCCTGGCTGCTGGGGATGCAACATGGTGCAGCCACTTTGACAGTCTGGCGGTTTCTTACAAAGCTAAATGTTGTCTTCCCATACGATCCAGCAGGCACATTCCTTGGTATTTACCCAAATGAAGAACTTGTGTCCAAACAAAAACATGCATGCACATGTTGATAACTGTTTTATTCATAATTGCAAAAACTTGGAAGCCGCCAAGATGCCCTTCAGTAGCTGAGTGGATGAGTGAGCTGTGGTCCCTCCAGACGATTGAATATTATTCAGTGATAAAAGGAAAGGACCTGTCTTGCCACAAAAAGACAGAGAGATTTCAATCACACATTGCTAAGTGCAAGAGGCCAGTCTGAAAAGGCTACGTAATGTCTGGTTCCAATTGTACGGCATCCTGGAAAAGGGGAAACCGTAGAGGCAGTAAGAAGATCTGTGGTTGTGGGGGGTGGGCCGGGAGGGGGATGAACAGGCAGGACACAGGATTTTAGCACAGTGAAGCTCTTCTGTATTCTGTATTCTGCGATGGGAATGCATGACCGTCTGTCTTTGGCAAAGCTCAGAGAATGCACACACAAACCACGAAGCTTGCTGTCCGGGGGGGCTTCAGTTAACCACCGTGTACCGGTGCCTGTTCGTCAGTGTGACGGGTGCACCGCAGTGATGCGAGACCGGAAGCTGGGGGGCCGGGCGCTCGGTGTGGCGGCGTTGCGCGAACTCTGTACTTTGTGCCCCCTTTTCCTGTACACTTCGAACTACTCCATAAAAATGAAGTTACAGTTTTAAAATTTGTATATGCCCATCAAAGGGGATTTGAGCACTGTGGAAAGACAAAAACAAAGACCAGATAGGATCTGGCAGAGTGTAGCCAGGACGCAGCTGGCCCCCTTCCCGTGTGTTGCCAACAAGGCAGCCACGGTGAGACACTGAAATGAAACTAGAGCGTGCTGCCCCTCTGCACCCCACCCTCCTGTCAGCCGCATGCCTCAGTGTGCCCGCAAGGCAGTCTCCTCCTGACCCCACACCCACGTTTCCGCATCTCTGCCCCTCCACTCCACCTCCCTGCTCGCCTTGCAGCTTCTGGAACACACTGGGTAGGCGCCTGCCTCGGGGCCTTTGCACTTCCCCACCTCTCCCTGGCCTGTTCTTACCTCTCGCCTCCTGCAGGCTGTCACCTACAAATTCTCTTCTCAGGGCAGACCTTCCTGACAACCCTGTATGAAGATGAAACCCACCTACCAATTCCCCATCCTTTTTCTTCCCCACTTTACTTTTCTGCATTGTGCCCATCAACCTATAAGACAAAGCAAATAAACAAGGGAAGTATATACCATGTGTCTTCCCTCCTTGGGAGGTGTGGTCCCTGAAGGCTGGCCTTCCGTCTGCTCGGTTCATTGCTCTGTCCCTAAGAGCTAGAACATGGTTGGCATCTAGTCAACCAAATCAGGAGCTGCTGACTGAATGACTATATGGTATAGAAATATAAATGATTTTGTAATTTGCTTTATTTACTGAACATATTGTGAGCCATCCCCTATGGCACCGAGCGTTCTCCCTTGTATGATTCTACTGTTCGGTGTCTCGTTGAGTGGACGCACCATTGTTAATACAAGCATCTGCCCTTTGCTGGCTTTTCTAGTTTCTCGCTATAAACTTTATCTTAAGGCATTGGGCATGTGGGTGAATTCTAGAAAGGGAAACATTAGATCAAAGTGGTAAACTATATGAACATTTTTAAAACATTTCCAAGTGGCTTTCCAGAACTTGCACCATCAATATAAGCTGGTACCTACAGAATATTTCTTAGAAACCATACTTATTTTAGGGACTGAAGATTCCTTAAAAAAACCCAAAAAAACAACTCTACAGAAAAGGCAGAGACGGAAGCAAACTTTCAAGTGTTTCCAATTATGCCAGGAAAGACAAGCCAAATTGCGAGTTTGGAGCCTGACTCCTCACAAGGGGCTGCCCAAGCCGATATGGGTATCAAGTTCCTCCTCTGCAGCGGCAGGTGGCAGCCACATCCTCAGGGGTCAGCGGAGCCTCCTGGGCTCTAGAGAACCCTCCCCACCCTGACCCACAGCTGCCTTCTCCTCTGAGCCCCCTCCGACCTTTATGCGCTCCTGTCTTGGTCCGCAGCCCCCGCTGTTCTGGGGATTTGTGTGCTTGTCACCACCATCCCCGGTTATATATGTACCACGTGGGCACCACAGCCAAGGAGCTGCTCTCTAAGGCACGCGTGTCCCCCGGTGACTAAGCTTTGTGCCTCACGGAACATCACATAGCGGTGTGCATGTGCTCTGTGCACAGTTAACATTTGGGCGGATTGAGAACCCATCCCATTTATTTCTGGGATACTGGCACCCAGCATGGGTTTCCGAGAAGCGGGTTAGTGCTGCCCTTGTTTCCTGGGTGATGATACGCTGTGTCATGTTATGGCAGCTGCCCCTGATGGACACCGGGCCTCCCCGTGCTGACCTCCCTGTCCCTGTTCTGCAGGTGGTTGTCACAACAGCCTGAAGCCTGTTGGCAGTAGCCCCGGGATTGCCATCACTGCCGCGGCCGCCATGGTGTCTGTGGACCCCGAGGGACTTGGGGGCCCATCCCCCTCCAGCGTGCAGCCCTGCCACTTCCTGACTCTGGCACCCATCACGATACCCCTGAGGACCGCCCCCTTCTCCGGTAAGCACAGGGCATGGGCTCTCCAAGCCTGGAGCTGGTTTGGAGCTCACAGCCTGCCTCCGGCTTTGGGGACCCCTGGATTCGTGTGCTGAGGGCACCCAGGGAGGGACATGCTGTGGGGGCTCATCTTCACACTACACAAATGGACCTCAACTCCATTGAAGAATGTCCTGCTAAGTCTACTTGGGTGTTTTCTGCCATGAAGTCAAGTTAGAAGTTTCTATTCGGAGAAGTGAGACTTCCCTTTACTAAGTGTTGAGGCAGAGGAATGTAGTCACTGAGAGTGTCAAGGTCCCCAGAGGTTTGTGGTTTCCTTACATGGAGCTCGGAAGGGAGCAAAGACAACAGAAACTAGATAAGCATCTAAGTTAATAAAACACAAAAAAGTGCAATGCTGGGACTCACGAAGTCACCCCCTCTGGGCTTGCCGGCTGGCTCGTTGTGAACGTGGGGGCAGGGATCTCAGGAAGTCCCTGATGCGCGTGGCTGACTGTGAGGGGCATGGATGGCCATGGAGGTCCTCGACTTCCTTTTAACGCATGGGTGTGCGCTTCTTCTGGGAAGTCTTCAGGGCAGACGTGGGGCTGGTAGACACTCTGGTACCCGAGTGGAGCTGCGATGCGTGTTCGGGGGGCTCCGCAGGGAGATGGAGAGACGCGGGTCTTGGACTGGTCCCAGCTCTATTGTCCATGTGTATTCATAGATGTTGGTGTGTGTCTGTTAATCGTGACTGGCAGGCCATGTGTCCGAGCCACTAGTGAACGTGAGCTTAGGTCCTTCCCTTAAGTGTAGCAAGAAAGCATGAATTTGAAATGACTTTTAGTAAGTACTCAGATCTTGAGAGCTGGTCCTACTGCTTCAGGGTTAGGTTTGCTTGTGATGTGATAAGACCTGAATAAAAATTCTGTGGGTTCTCATATTAATCCGATACTAGAATTCTAATGTTAGCATTAATATCATTGATTGCCAGGTTATCAGTAACAGGAAACGTCTCTAGGTTGTGAGACCCGTGCACACACACATCCAGGTTCTTGGGAGAAAGAGGAACAACCCATTTTCATTCTTCTCCTGTTTTGATTTGCTGATACTGTTTCTGGAAAATCAGATGTGGTCTTTGGCGTCTGTAGTTCACTATGGCTTGATAAATTAGTTGGTCAGTAGAACATTGTATTCTCAAGAACAAAATCTTATTTCTATTTCAGGCTGTTAGTGAACATGCATTTAGGGTGTGATGGGGAAATAAATAAAACACATAAATAATCTCTTGTGTGGAACATAATTTACAGCTATGTCAAGATTTCAGTTAAAATCCATCAGTCCATTGGCATTTATTAAGGATGACTTTCTGTTTTCTGAGAAAATTAATCTTAGAAGGAACCCAAACGCATGTACCCCAGGGGTGGCTTTGTTTCCCATGCCTCCTATGATTTATAAAGTGACATAATAATTAGATGTCTTTCTCTGTTTGCATTTTATAAAGTGCTATAATCAAATTTGCCGTAATATGCATTCGGTTAGAGGATGACTGCGTCAACATGATCTGTCTTGTAGGTAACCACCGAAATGTGCCGTCAGGAAGGGGGTGGGGGGCGTCCAGATGCAGCTTCTAAAACGGCCCCTGTGGTATTGATCCGAAAACCCGAAAACAAAAACCGATCGGGTGGGAATTGAGTAAGAGTGGGGGGGCTGGTCCAGATGCACAACCCCAGCCCGGGGAGCGGCCTCCGAGCTCTGTGCCCAGCTCTGGCACCCACAGTGACTGTGGTCCTACCCAGGGCACCCCTGCTAAGTGGGTCCTTTGGGCGATCCAACCACCTAGCAGTCTGTCCCTGGCAGTGTCCCATTGATGTCAGCAGAAGGCATCTGGGTGAGACTGGCCGTGCCTGTGATGAGCCCTTTCCAGAATTTCCTTGAAAACTTTCTGGGAACCATGGCTCGGAGAAGCCTGAGCAGATAGTTTGTCTCTCAGAGCTCGTTTTAACCAGTCAGTAGCTCCATAGAATGAGATTCGGTGAGATCGAGGAATTGCCAGGGCCGATGAGCATTCTCGATGCTGGGAAATTCCTGCCACCTCTCGGAACAGGCTCCTGGTGGGGGGACAGGGCTGGGAGAAGGGCTAGGTGGGGCTGAGACAGAATGACATCCCCGGCGAAGCAGATTTTACAGAACAAGAGAAACGCACCTGTCTGTGAAGTGTGCGCCATGTTGAAATTGATTTATAAAAGCATGTGAGTTTTAATTTATCTACAGGTGAATAATCTTGTTTTTATTCAGAGAATTCACGTATTTGGTAAAGGAGCTGGACTATTTTATTTATGCCCTTGGCTTAGTCATGAAATCCAGGTAAGCGTAGAAGCCCTACAGGGTGTAGCTCTATGCTTCTCACCCGGGGGCAGATGGTTGGCGACAGCTGAAGACATTTTTTTGGTCGTCACAAGTTGGGGGGTTCTACTGGGATCTGGCGGGCAGAGGCCAGGAGACTGCCACACCCCCACAATGCCCGGGACGGCCCCCACGATGAGGAATTATCTGGCCCAAGATGTTAATAGTGCTTCTGCCGAGAAACCCTGGTTTATATTCTAGAACCCCCCTTAACAAGGTGTGGAAACCTCTGCTGGTGTGTGAATAAGCTCAGCGGGGAGCGTTAGTGATCCAGGAACGAAGGACCCAGAAGGAGATAGGCTTATCGCTGGAAAGAAGATCAGCCGGAAGAGCTACACTTAATTATATGCCTTTAACATGATTTAACGTTTCAAATAAGACACCGTATTTGAAGAGCCCCACGAGCTGGTCCACGTCAATCGTGAACTGGAGTCTTCCCTCCAGAGCGCTGCGGGCACACGCGGAGCTGGTCCTCGCGTCCTCTTCCCTGGGACCCCGCAGACCGCCGTCTGTTCATGCGTCCGTCCCCTTCCCCGGCCTGTAGGTCGTGTGTGGCGGGGCTGTGTCTGCCTGTCCTCGCTCAGCCCGCGGCGGGCACCAGGCCGTGCTCCTTACGTCTGCACCTTGGGCAGTTTCCCCCGCGTGCGTGGCCAGACTCCATACCGTGCGACCGGTTCTGTCGTTCACACCATCTCTGCTGCTGATTCTCACACGCCCGCTCCTGAGTCAGGGTGACATAGACGGGAGGGAAGGCGGAGCCGGGGCTGGGCCTGCAGATACGCCTGAGGGTCTGTGGCGGTGGCTGGAGGGCCGGCGGAGTGCGCGTCCTCCTGTCCTCCTGTCCGCTCTGTCCGTCGGCTTGCAGCTGGACGCACTTTGCCTTCGTTCCAAGGGCTCCTTTAAGTGTTAGAACTCAGGCTAAAGAAGGAAGCGTTCGGAGAAAGACGGATCTTGTGCCGTGTTTATTTCCTAGTGTCTAAGGAGACCCTGAGGTTTCGGGGGGACCCTGCAGCGTGCAGCAGAGGGTGGTTCTGCATGCTGCCCGGGCTCGCACCTGCGGCCTGCCCGCCGCGTCCCTGACCCCCTGGGGGTCACAGCGCCGCATGGCTCCAGCACTGCCCCGAGTTGAGAAAATAAATGAAGTGGTTCTTCCTTTTTTTTTTTTAAGACTGATGGTAGCTCGTTTTAGGGATGCCTGGGTGGCTCAGTCGGTAAGCCTCTGCCTTCGGCTCAGGTCATGATCCCAGGGTCCTGGGATCGAGCCCCGCATTGGGCTCCTGGCTCAGCAAGGAGCCTGCTTCTCCCTCTGCCTGACTCTGTCTCTTTCTCTCTCTCTGATAAATAAATAAAATCTTAAAAAAAAAAAAAAGACTGATGGTAGCTCGTTTTGAATTTTGGCCCCCATTTTGCAAGCATTCAAGTGAAAAAGGTAAAATATGAGTGATAGTTACGGCCACTCATAGAGTGGCTGATGGTCAAACACAATGATTAAAAAGTACCATCTGCCTGGGAAACCGTTTACCACCTGTTCTTTTGCTTCCAGAACTATTTAATGGTTTAAATTTTGCATTTTGTCCTGCCACCGAACAGCTGGGAAGTGACTATTCTTGTTTCTGTCGGGAGGTAACATCTGAGCTCCGCAACGAGCCAGGGACCTGCACGCCAGTGCCCTGCCACGCGGCCTGCCATGCGGCCTTCCGTGGCCGCGACTGCCCTCGTTAGCGACACCCACAGACGCCAGCATGGGTTCATAACAACAGTGACCCAGCCGCGGGGGAGGAAGGCTTTTCTCTTTTTATCCAGGAATTATTTCCTCCCCCACTGTAATCAAAAACGTCATCCTACATCTTCACACTTAGAGATTTTTCAGAGACAAAAATGCTTATAACAATGGAATCACTGACACCCCAAAGTGCCTGGGACTCAGCCGGCTTCTGTGAGGAAGGCATACGTGTCTCTAATACAGGGATCAAGCTGCTTTTCATAGAAAAGTTATTGGATTTAAACAAACAAACAAAAAGGCTTTGTATATAGTCTGTTTTCCACAGTGAACTCACGTTAAAGGGACAAGCTGCAATAGTCAGGCTGGCCTTTGGGCAGGGGAAGTGCAGATTTCCCTAAACGGAGATGCCAATGTGGGGATTGGCTCCCGCGGTGAGTCCTCCCTGAGAGCGAGTGCACGTGCTCTCGAGCGTCCATCTAGGAAAGGTCCTCCTCTGCCCTGTCTTCCCCCTGGCCGGCTCCCTTCCTGCCGCCTTCCCTGAGAAATGCCAGGCTCTCAGCTCCGGTGGCCGTCTGCACTGTTAGCTGCCATTCACTCTTTCTTTGAAAAGAAACCTCGGAAATCCATCACGCACACAAAAGCACGTATATGTTTATGCCGAGTATAAAGAACGCGGATACAATAGAACCCCCGATACCTCCGTCTGAGCCTGAGGAAGTGGACGTTTCCACACCCCCCGTGCTCCTAGGAGCCTCGACTCCTGACTACCCCAGGGATAATTACTCTCCTGAATGTGTGCGAATCACTGCTTTGCTGTGTTTTAGAAATATGCTTACCATATATGTATTGTCTCCAAACAATATACTGTGTAATTCAGGCTCTTTTGAATTTTACATAAATATCATAATCCATGCATTCTTGTGATTCTCTTTTTTTTGCTCAAAATGATGGTTTTGTTGTTGGTTGTTTTTTTAAGCCATCCCACTGAGGCTTGGAGTTGTAATGCAATCATGTGCCCTTGGTAAAACCTTCGTTCATTAGTGGGGATCCACACCATGCGTACCATGCGTCCTGTGTTCTGCTGCTGGTGGGCGTCTGGACTGTTTCCTGAAATGCCAAGCATGGTGGTCCCCTCCTGCTGGTGTTCCGGGGGGGGGGGCGTGTGCACAGGACCCTACAGTGCCCAACACCGCCTCTCTCAGTCATCCCAAACCCTCTCCTTGGATGGTAACTCGCCCAGCCTTATCTCCTGGGCCTGTTTCTCCCCTGAGTGCTATGTTGATGGATCCGGTTTCCCACTGGGCACCTGCTCTTTCTGATGGACGTCTCACACTGCACTTTCCTATAAAAGGAGTATTGATCCCCAGCCCACTGTCCTGCTCATAAAGCAGAACACGAGAACGTGTTCCTCCTGCAGCCTTCTGGGTAAACCCCCTTCTTCCCGAGGACCCCCCAGTCTGCCTGATTGGGGGCATCCCTGGCTCCTGTCTTTGCCTGATCCGTCACATCCAGCCCGTCAGCCATCACCCCCCTGAAACCCACCCCCAAGTCCGCCTCCCTCGTCCTGGCCAGCACCACCGGCAGACCGTGGCTCCCGCATGCTGTCTCTCTGCTCCCATTGTGCCCTTTCGTATAAGCTGTTTTCCACGCAGGAGCCATGGGTCACTCCTCAGAAATGTATACCACACCAAGCCTTCCCCTGCTTAGGACTCCTGGGGTTGTCTCCGGGAGCTGGAAGCAAACCCCAGACTTCTACCCAGAGTCCCTGGGACCCACCGTTGTGACCCCAGCCGGTGCTTCGGCTGCTGCTTGCACCATCCCCCGCTTCCCCACCCTGCCTCAGGGCCTTTGCACTGGCCGCTGCCTCTGCCTTCAGCTCTTCTCCCAGTGCGCACATGCCAGTTATTCCTCCGTCACTGGGGCCTCGGCTCTGAGACCCGAGTCTCCCATTCTGCAGGACCTCTGGAGTAAACCCCGCCTCACCTGCTTATTTACTTGGTAGCATTGCTCATTGTCCAGAATTCTCTTTGGTGTCTCTTTCGGGCGTAGTGTGCCTTTACCCTCCCAACCCTGAATGTTGGCTCCAGGAGGTCAGGGCTTTCTGGGTCTTACTCGCCCTGAGTCGTTCCGAGGCTGGCGCACGGGGCACCGCTGTCTCCAGGCACCTCTCTGCTGAATGAGGCCCAGCCATTAGCAGCACTGTTGTTTAGGAGAGGTGACAGGCTGCTCTGAAGGTGTCCATCCCACACCCCACCGCCCCCGGCCTAACCCACAGGCTCGCGGCTCAGGGTACCTTCCACCCGCCCCAGACTTTCTCAGCAGAGTTGGGGACACAGAACTGGCTCCTGACATTGCTCATCAGCCCAGCATTGATGGTGAAGGACTTCTCAGGAATGGTCCTGCCCCAACTGTTACGTTCTTGCAAGACTGGAATTTCCCCGTACCCCAAAGTTTCACCCTGAAAAGGCTCCTGGACCCTGTTCAACCGATTCCATTCCTTAATGCTGGGAGCCAGGGTGGGAGGCTGGGCAGGTCTACCTTACCTACGTGCTGGTGCTGGGAAGGGTAGAGCCGGCTGGGACCCAGGGCCCCATCCAAAAGCCTTGCGTGTTTTTCTTATGCACCACCGGCCCTCTGCCCCTCCATCCCTCCCACCCACCAGCCAGTCACACTCAGCAATAAAGCCACTGTGCTAAAATCAGTGATCAGGACTCTGGAGGTGGGGCCACAGGCACCATGGGGATGTCGACCAAATCCAGCCCTATGGCCGGGTCCCCCGGCACCGAGGGCCTTAATCCAGAGTCTGTGGCCAGCCCGGCAGAGGAGGGCTGCAAAGCCCCACTCACACGCTCACAGGCTCACGCACAGCGGTGTGGGCCGTGGGAACCCTGTGGCGGGCCTGGTGGTCTTGCAAGGGATCCATCGTTACCGGAGAGCCTGCAAGAGCTGTGAGAAAAATAGGCTGGTCTGAGACACGGGAGTGAGGCAAGAGCCATGTGGTGGTGGTTGCTTGAATGGAAAACATGCTCAGACGAGCCTTGGCTGCTATAGTCACGGGCCCGAGCATTGTCTCAGTGTGCCTGTAACTGGCGCCCCCAGCTCCTTCCTGGGCTGGGCCCCTTCAGTCCTTCTGTGACGACAGCACCGTTGGAAACAACGTCCACGGCTGGTGGCATCGAGGACACGGGAAGGGACCCTGATGCACATCGCTGCAGGTGGCTGGTCCAGGGGCACACCCAGAAGGATCTCTGGGCTAAGCTGCTTCGGTCTTAACTCTCAAGCAGACCTCTTTGGTGAGGAAATAAGATCAAAGCCACACAAACATTGTGCATAAAAAGTCGGTGCACCTAAGTCTAATTTATTTTAGGGATTTGGAAAGTGCCAGGAGAACAGCATTAAGTAAGATGTAGAGACAACACTTTACTGCTTATGCCCTTCTTTGTAAGTCACATTTCTGACAGTATGGCAGGTGCGTCTCCTCTGATTAAACCCCAGTAACAGCTTTTCCAGCGGCCAGATTTCCGGCACAACAGAGAAACTGAGGCATGCAGAGGACGGAAGTCCTCTGAGCACGTGGCCGGACAGCTGTGCCACGGTGCACGCTCTGTCCTGGCTCTGGGGGCGGCCGGGCAGACCTGAGTGGGACTGGAAGAGAGCAGAGGGGTGGTCGAGGCCCTGGGCTGGCCTGAGCGGCCTCTGCCTGTGGGACTGTGGTCGCTGGGGCAGCTGGGGGCGGCAGGACCAGGTCGTCCTGAGGTGGGACGGGCACGAGACGGGAGGAAGGGCAGGCGAGGGGAGAATGGGGTAGACAAGTCGAGGTTTGCCCTCAGCGTGGACAGGCAGACCCCCAACGCTGGACCTGGGGGCAGGGCAGAGGTCCAGAGCACTGAGTTGTGTCAGTGTGGATGGTGGGAGACCCCTACGAGGGGGAGGGCTGCAGACCATGTTCTGCAGGAATCCCCAGGGCCCCCGTGCTCCGTGCCGTAATAATGAGCGGGATCCCCTCACGCGGGCCCACAGACTGTCAGCCCACTGACGCTGGAACACTCCAGAGAATTCCAGCCCAGCCTCGGCTCTCCGAGGCAAGAGCAGCTGGGGAGGGGGCTCATGCTGACCCTGAGATGCGGCAGCCGGGGAGGCCGTGCGGGGTCGGGGCACTCTGCACACTCGGGGTGGTCCTTGGTCACGAGACAAGTGTGCGCTGGGGAAGCTGTTTAGCAGAGAAAGATGCGTGCCGTTGAAACGCTCTGTCGATGTGAGGTTTTATAAATGTCCGCGACGAAGGGGATGTGCTCTCTCTCTCTCTACTCACCAGCAAGCACAACCGCTCATTTCCCTGCGAGTCAGCTAGACGCCTGGCGGCTCCCTTGTTGGGGAGGAGAGGTCCAGGGGCTGCCTCAGAGCAGGCCGTGAGCAAATGCTCGTTCACCGTTTCAGCCCCTTCCCCGGAAGAGTCTAGGCATGGCTGTGCTCTGACAGGGTCGTGAACAACGTCCACGGCTCTCTCCCCGGGGCTGCGGCTCCCAGGACTCTGGCGTGCTGGCCGTCTTTCCATGTGGGGGGACGGATGCTCCAGGGCCAGGCAGCAAGCAGCCTGCTGTGTGCTGAGTATTCCTCTGGGCCCAACGTTTCCGTTTTAAATGTTCCTGGTGGGTATTTGTGTGCCAAAAACAGTCAGAACCTGACCATAGTCTCATCCCATGGTGCTCTCCCTCCTGACCCTGTTGTAGATTATCACTGCCCTGCACACCTGGGTGCTGCATGTTTTCAGTTTAGTTCAGAATGAGGAACATGCTAGTTGGCTAGCTGGTCAGGGACCCCCATAGACCGTCGGTCATGAGCTTGAGACAGAAGACTGTGACTTTCCCCGAGGCCACGTGAGTCCACAGGGTGACAGCATGACCTTGAGATTAGCGCTCAGCCCATCAGCTCGTCTTGCTGGAGTCCAGCGGGAAGGCAGAGTGGCAGTGGGGTGAGCAAGGCGGCGCCTCTGCAGCCTGGGCCCCGGGCCGTGGACCGTGGCTCGGTGGGGACACGTTCTGCTGCGAGCGCCACTCATGCCCCTGGGAGCTCACCCCTTCTCTCGACCCTCGCCCTTTCCCTGCATTCCATTCACTGCAGGTGAATGATGGCGCAGGGCTGGCAGCCACGTGGAATCCCAGGCTCTCCCGGCACCGTGTCCCCGCGTGGTGCCAGACCATGGGCTGCAGGACCGCCCTCATGAGAAAGGGGGACCCTCAGAAAGGAGCGGGTACGTGGTGTTAGAACGACCACCTGACTTCTAACTGCTCCGCCTTCCACCTGCGCCCTCTTTCCATGGCCTTTCCTTTCGCCTCTGTTCACACCCCTCCCCCATTTCTGGAAGTCCAGTAGAGCACTGACCTTGTCTGTGGCACCTGCCGTGACCCCTCTCAGCTGCCGGAACCTTTCCAGCTCTTGGCCTCTTATCCTGTGCTCGCCCCTCACCTGGTAGCACGTTGTTGACAAGTCTGCGCTTCAACTCCCCGTGCCGAACGTCCACAGGGCGGGGTCCACGGCACTGCACCCCGCTGGGCGCTCAGCACGGCTCCTGAGCACTCGGCCGCTGCTCTGAGGATTTCCCAGGCGGGAGTCTCCACTGGTCAAGTTAGCCTGGATCATGAAAATCATACCGCGTCCCAAGAATGTCCCTTCCCTGTTTATGCAGCATGTACAGAACGAGGTCCTTTCCTGTTATCTGCCCGTGAAGACGGTCCTGCCGACCCGAGAAAGAAACAGCCCAGGTCCTCACGGTCCGTTCCCTCCTATAGGCGACCTCGGTGTCTTCAGTCCGCTCAGTTCCCTGCGCTGTGCACGCCAGCACCACCGTGCTCAGGGAGATGCACGAGCTCGTGACTCCTTCCCAGTCACGCGAGTCTTGTCAGATGCATCTCGTGTGCTCTCTGCTGGACGGACATGGGCGATGCTCCCGTGCTGTCCAACCTAAGACAGAGTTAGAGGCACTGAGCTGAGAAGCCTGACCTTCCACACACTGGGAAGTCACCCCATATCACCGTGTGCTCATTGTGGCTGGGGAGGGTCCTGGACGGCCAAGCACAAGGTGGAAATGCCCTTCCACTCCAAGGGGAGAGTGGGGGACCCTGAGTGCAGAGCTGGGAGGGCAGAGCCTCAGAGCCAGGGAGGCCTGTGTCCGGGAGGCACAGAGGCGCCCACTGCTTCTGATGGAGGAACGGTTCCTCATCTTGTGGAAGGGGCTGACCGCGTGATCCAGATCCCCACCCACCCCTGCCCTCTCAGCCCAGCCCGAGAAAGCTCTCCGCCCTCTTCTCCGGCCAGGCCACGAGACATGCACGAGGTCTCTCCCTGGTCTGCTGCGTGTTTGGGCAGCCCCACGGTCCCCTTCGGCAGGAAGGGGCTCCTGCTGGCCCAGCCCCTGACCTTGGTGCTGGATTGAAGACCTCCTTGGTCCATGCTCAGAAACACCTCCCTTAGACAACTTCTGGAAGGTTTTCTTCTTAGTTCATGAGTGAGGCTGATGTGCCCAGTTTTTATTGAGTTCGAATTCAAAAAATGTAAAGTGAACCATTAGCTGTTTGGCAGTGTGAAGTTCAGTGACATTCATCCACCGAGTGCTGGGTCACGAACACCGCCTTCTAGTTCCAGAATATCTTCATCACCCCTCCAAAATCCCTGAACCGATTGATCAGCCCCTTCCTTCCACTGCCCCCTGCCCCCCGCCCCCAACCAGTCCCCGGGCAGCCTCTGAGCTGCCGCCCTATGGGTGACCTGTCCTGGAGGTTCCGCCCATGCACAGACAGCGTGGGACCCTGTGTGATGGCTCGTCCTGGCCTCAGTGTCTCTCTTCATTCTGGAAGAATATCTGTGAGGCAGGACTGCCAGAACTCTCCCATGAGTCTGTTCAGATCTGTGCTTTTTCTTTGTTGGAAGAGTTTTAAGTAATAACTTAATATTTTTTCTAACCACATGACTATTTAAGTTTTCTTTATTTTCCTGAGTCAGTTTTGGCACATTTCTCCCTCCCTAGAATTTGTCCTTTGCTTCTGAACTTTCCGATTCACGGAGGTAAAGGTATTCCTAGGTTTCTCATGATTTTTAAATTTCTGTCGTGCCCGCATAGCTGCACTCTCATAAGAAGGGTTTTGCGGTAGAATGACTGTTAACGCCTTCTGCGTGCCCCAGCCAGTCTGCCGTGTGCAGTCAGGGCACCCAGTATCCGCCACCCGCTGTCCCTGCTGAGCCCATGAAGACACACACATCAGCACGTCCACCTGCAGCTCATCCTCACCTTTGCCTCTGCCCAGCTCATGCACCAGCCATGGCTCTGATCCCAAGAAATGCACCCACGGGACCAGAACAGCTCTGCAGACAACTAGCATCGTCTGTCCCTTCATACCATGGCAGAGTCCCGGTGACAGTGGGCTCCAGTTTAGCTGTTGGTGAACCGAAGGCATCATTTTTGGCTGTTGTTTGTCTTTTCATTATGTCCTTCATACATTTCCCCAATTATTAAAGTGATTAATGCTCACTTAAAACACTTAGAAAATAATCAAGAAGCGTACATGAGAAAATTAAAGTTGCCCATAATCCCTCGGCCTCTGCAAACCGTTGAGACATTTCATTTTAACAGCAGCGGTGCGTGAGCAAGTGGGATCAGCCCGTGTGTGCAGAGTTGCCCCCAGTGTTCAGCACCTGCTGCTCCCTCCCATGTTCCAGTCATGCACGGCGCAGCCGCTGGAGGAAACCCACGGACAGCCCGGGTTGGTGGTTCTCGGTGGACTCTCTCAGAGGATCATTCAGGGGCCACGTGCGCTCCGTGGCTTGACGTCCAGCGTGCAGGCAGGATGCACTTACTGCGTCTTCCGTGGACTCCGCCCACTCACCCTCACGGTTAAGCACGTCATTGAGCCTTGCTGCTTTGATCTCTCCCGGCAGCTCTGCCGGGCCCGGAGCAGAGCTTGGGTGCGGCGTTCATGCTGGGCATTTGGGCAGGTCCCTGCTGCTTTCTGCAAGGGCAGCTCCCTTCACTGGGTGAAGACCAGCGTCTGAATCATGCCAAGAGCAAGGGCAGAGGACTGTCCCCTGTCCCCAGGTTCTCCTGTGCCGCAGACAGCTCGTGTGTTCCTGGACCGGTGTGGAAGGGGAGGAGGACGCGGCTCCTGAGGCCTTCTCTAAACCCACCCCATGTGCGTGAGCAAGTGCAGGTGCTGCCCGGCCGCCGTGGTGGCCAGCAGATGAACATGAGTCAGTGTTCTGACGTTTTCACTGGGGGTGTATGTGGCTTGGTCATTTACACAGGTGGAAGCAACACTTACAGAAAGAGGATCGATGGTATAAAAGATGGAGGGTATGTTATGGACCATGGCTGAGGGGCAGGTAGCACGGATGCTTGCAGGGTCCTTGTGTTAGAGTCCCATGGTCATTGAGGGTGTGCCCTTGTTCCTGGAGGGCGTCTGGAGACTTCGTTAGGAAGCTTGTGGTCGAACAGTGAGGAGCTTGAGCTTACCACACAAGCCACTCAGTCTGCATCAATTATGTGGATGTAGCTGTCATTTTCCACGTGTTGTAGAATTAGCAAGTTTGGTAAAGATTCATTTGGACTTGTAAAAGTATACATACAATAGAAAGCACCCGATGAATAAATGAGCAGGGACTCGGAATAGACATTTCTCCCAGGAAGACACATGGGTGTCCCATAAACACATGAAAAGATGCTCAGTACCATTAAGCCATCAAGAAATGCAAATCAGAGCCACCACGAAATGCACTTTGCACCCACTGGGTGGCTAAAATAAGAGGGATGGGTAGTGACCAGTGCAGGCAAGGGTGTGAAGAGACTGGGCCCCCTTACAGGCTGGTGAATGCAGAATGGTCGAAGACGGCCTGGCAGCGCCTCGGATGCTCAAACAGACCACAGGCTCTGCAGCTCCACTTCTAGAATATACTCAAGAGAGGAAGACATCTGTCCACACATAAGTGTGTACACGAGTGTTCGTAACAGCATTACTCACAACAGTCGAAGAGTGGACACCACCCAGATGTCCAGGAAGTGCTGACCCCTGGACGGAGGGACCTTGGCCACGTGATGCTCAGTGAACCAAGCCCGTCACAAAAACCACACAGTAGATGTTTTTGTTTATATGAGACATCCAGAACAGGCAAATCCACAGAGACAGAAAGTAGAGTTTAGAGGCTGTGTAGGGTAGAGGGCAGGGTGGGGAGGTTAGGGGGAAAGGGGGAGTGGTTGCTAATGGGCACGGGGTTTCTTTTTGGGGTGACAGTGTGTTAACAATGATTGTGGTGATGGTTTCACGACTCTCTGAATCTAGTAAAACCACCAACTGTATTCAAATGGGTGAATTTTATGGTATGTGAATTATATCTTAATAAAGCCATTATAGGAAAATAAATACGTGCGGAGCACCCACTTTGCTTCCAGACCCACATGCAGCTTTGCTGGGGGCTGGGGGAGGGGTCCACAGCCTTGCACCGCCATGTGCCGGAATTGCTCTGGAATAAAGTGGCAGCGAGAACCACTTCAGATCCCATCAGTTAAACACCCCTCCTGGGGAGAGAGCAAGAGTGGTCTGTCAAATCGACTAGTTTCAGTAAGTTTCTATTTGAACGTTTTCAACTCTTTCCTGGTAGCTTTGCAGATCTGCATGACTGTGGTCATCATCCTATCAGAGGCCCGGGCTGCTCATAAAGGGACCCTGGGCCTGCAAGGGGAGGTCTCAGGTCTCAGGTCTCAGATCCTTCACTGCCCTTCTGTGTTGGTCTGGCCATCTTGAGGTTCCAACTTCCTCCCCAGGATCAGGAAAAGGGGTCCCTGGGCAGCTGGGATGAAGGGATGGGATACAGGTGAGGGTCTGTGGGTCTGGGGGATGGAAGGATGGGGGTACAGGTGAGGGTCTATAGGTCTGGGGGATGGGGGAGGGCAGCAGAGAGGACTGGAAGGCAGTTCATGCCTCTGCAGCCCTGAGATCGGTTCAGGTGGTGGTTCTTGTGCAGTTAATGTGGGGGAGGGATCATGACTGGCCCTTCCTCTCCTGCCCACTCAGCATGAGTCATTGCCCAGTAAAAGGTGAAGGGGGTCCTGTAGAAAGGGAATCTGGTGCCCAAAGGACACGCACCCCACGTGATCATAGGCACATCCTCAGACACATTTTAGTAGCTGGTAAATCTGTGCTTTTGAAAGTGATTTAATTATTTCCCCAAATGCACGTAAAATTATTTTAGTTATTTTATTCATGTTTATGGAGCATTTTCTGAATCCTTTTCTTGTAGTGATAGCACGGGAAGGTGACCTATATTCTAGCTCTGTTTGCAGTTGAGCGGTCCCAGCTAAACACTTCGGAAGGCCCTCCGCTGTGTTCCAGAAGGAGCGGCCGCTTTGCCTTGAGAGCAGGGCCTGCCTGTATCGGTATTTTTATTTATTTCCTCTTCTTCAGTCCGAAGAGCTGCTCTGTCCTGTGTCTGTGTCAGGTCCTGTTCTCACTGGGGGGCCGGGCGCTCCCAGAGATGAGCCGAGGCCCAGGTGGGGACCCTGTTCCCCAGAAAGCACAGTCCTTCTCAGGAAAATTCGAGGGGGAACAAGTCTCCACCCAGCGAGTCAGGGCGCCCTGGGCCCAGAGCGAGGGGTCCCCGCCCCCCGCCCTCCGTGACCCGCAGAAGCTCCTCCCACAGAGGGTGCTCCCCAGCTCTGACCCCCTGGCCCCCCGCGTTCGCCGGCCTTCCCATGGTGCTTTCTGGTGAGTGTTCAGCTGCTGGCCTCCCAGAGCTGTGGACCCACCATCACTGTTGCTCACAGGGGAAACCACACGGACACACACGCTTCCTTGTGTGAGCTGAGCGAGGAACTTTCTTAATCCTCCCTTGAAAGAGCACGGGGATCAGAAGCCCCGGTGTTTGTGCCCAGGGTTCATAACGTTTCCCTGGTTTGCTCAGCGACCTCCACAGATTGATGTTTGTTTGCAAACACGTGCCAGTAAGTGTGAGCTGTAAGGTGTGTGTGTGCAGGTGTGAGGGTGCGTGTGAGTCACACGTGTGTGTGTGGGTGTGATTTTGGCCACATGGGGGGCCAGGTGACCTCAGTGACGCTGGGACGGGGCGGGGGATGGATGGAAATAGCTCTGGGAAGCGGGTCCGAGAGCCTGGAAGACAGGAAAGGGACAGACGTGGGCCGATCTGGGGCACGCTATGGGGACAAGGTGTCACAGGTGACCCAGGCTGACAACCCTTTGCGATGTGTCCTTGTCCCTGAGGACTTGTGCTCACTTGTGCTTCCTTCCAGCATTTTTGTCCCACCTGTCCTCATGAGACAAAGAAACCTTCCCCAGGGCTGGTTCTGTGCCCCAGGGGTCCTTGGGTGCTCAAGGTCATTTCAGGGAGGAAGTCCCAGGGGCAGGAAGAACAGAATGAGGTCAGGCCAGGCCTAGTAGACAACGTTGATTTATAGGCACATATTGCAAAATTTGATAATGGTGAGCAAGAACGCACAGATATAATTTGCTACAGCTCATGCATAATAATACTTAAGTATATAAATACTTAATTTACAGTAATTAATAGAAGTGAATTTACAGAGAAGACACCGGGCCTGCCCGACACGAGGTAGGTTTGAGCACCATGGCATCAGCTGCTCCTTGTAATGGAAATGTGCCGGGCGCCATGTGTGGTGGGAGAAAGCGTGCCCCCCACCTGCATAATTCATGTTTGCATCTCATTTGAGAGGTGCTGCGATGCTCTCCGTGCTCCATGTTGTCAAACTTGCATGTCTGCCTCCCCACACATCCCTCGGCTTGGGAATTCATTGAGCCACAGCCCCGGAGCGTTGGGTGGAGAGGGTATCGGGAGAGGGTGTTTGTGAGTTATGTTTGCATACAGACCGCTTGCCACCGTATCCCTGGAGTGCATAACCACCTGCCTACAGTGCCCCAGGAAGGACAGAGGGCCTGCAGCTGGGAGCACGTCTCACCCAAGGATGGTCCCGCCTAGGGGGCGGAAGGTGGATCCTTAGTTTCCCCTCTGGGCCAAGCCCCTTGCCATTGCTGGGACGTGGGCAGCATCCCTGGGGTGGCCCTGAGTTCCAGCATATGAAGACATAGATGGCCCCATGGAGGAGCTCTCTGTAGGGGCAGGATGGAGGATGGAGACGGGGGGTTTCGTGGGTCCCCCAACTTTTCCTTTGCTTCCCACCATCCCTCTCCAACTGGCAAACACCCCTTAGCTCTCCCTGCCTCTGGCATGCGCATTATTTCCAGGGCCACACACAAACTGTAGTGTGCCACCCAAACCACGTGGTTTCCAGCCTACATCCCCTCGGTCTCCAGCATCAGGCCCTGGCCTGGTGTGCGGACCTCTCCCGGCCCAACCCCTGCTGCCCTCACCAGCTGTCTCCCATCCTCACTCTCCATGCTCGGTGTCCACTACATCTCTCAGGGCCCCCTTGCCTCTCTCCACGGTGGTCCTGGCCAACTCTTGCTCACCCTCAAACTTTGAGCTGGCATTACCTCTGGAAAGCCTTCCTGAGTGCACCTGCCCGACCTGGCCACTGCAGGCTGGTTATGTGCCCCGTGCGCCCCGGCTTGAGCTGCGCCATCTGTCACTGTGAATCATGCAGTGCTGGTCCCCCCCCTCTGGACGGAAGCCCTGGAGAGCGTCTGCCTCCCAGACCTCCTGCCAGATTTCTAGCCCAGCCTTCCAGAGGTCCCCCCACCTGGCACGGCTCCCTTCCCAGATGACAACGGCCGTGAACGGTCCCTATATTTGTGTGACACCCTCTGCATCCCTCCCAGCACGCAGACCGTGCACCGGCTCCTTGTTAGGACATGCTATTTGACTGTTAGAATGAATCACAGTAGCTGCTTTGGGAAGCCCCTCTGCTCTGTCTGCCCGCTGTCACTGTGGAAGGTGGCTGGAGAGAGCCCATGTCCGGGGCTCAGGGGAGGGTGCGAGGCTGCTGACTTGGCTGTGTCTGGGGCTCCTGCACACGGAGGGCCGGGCCTTCGTGCAGAGGGAGTGCGGGGTGCAGAAGGGCTGGCTGACGCACTTCACACATGAAATTACTGTTGGCGCCCTGGAAGCTAAAGCCCATCTCAACCTCTCACGGCATCTTTAAAACTTACTATTTTAAGCGTATTAACAAGCCACGATGCTGGCTGTTATTTCCAAGAATAATTAATCATAGACGATCTCGAAGAATTCCAAAGAGGTGAACCTGGCAACACTGCCTAATGGATTAAATGCTGTAATTAATACCCTCCCGCAGCCTCGGTTTGCTGGACGCTGTAATTATTTCCCTTTTTCCGGCGTGACGTGGGGCGCAGCGCCCCGCTCCATGTGCCATGGCCGGCGTGGCCGGTGTGCCAGGGAGACCCTTGGAGAGGGCGCGGGTCCTGCTGGCCCCATCTCTGACGGGGAGGAGGTGACCGGAGTCGGGCTCATCCTGCACAGCGTCCCTGGGACCTGGATGTGCTTGGGCTGCCACCACTGCCGCCCCTGGATGGGGCTTCTCTTCACCCCGTGCCCCCCGGGACCCCTCCAGGACCTTCCTTCCTCAGTTGCCACGGCCCCTGCCGCTCCTGTGTTTTGCTGCCCTAAGGCCAGAGTGTCCTGGGCAGGAAGACACCTGGTCCCACCTGTGGTCATGAGAAGGAAAGTGTGCCAGGTCTTTTGTGATTTCCCCTCTGCCCGGGGAACGGCGCTGAGAGTCTACACAGGGACTGAGCGGGGCTGGGGCCCCGGACCCTGCAGCCCACGGTGCTGCCGAAGCCACATGGACAACTTGTCCGGTGGGAAGGCACGTTCACACCGCGCCGTGACCTCAGGGGCCGGGAGCTGGGAAAGTCGTCCCACCGGTCGTCTTGAGCAGAGCCTGTGGAAGACGTGCCCCCACATCCCTGAGGCTGAGTCCAGGCTGGGCTGATAGGGAGCGCAACACCGTGCGCTAGCTGGCCGCCATCCACTCCAGAGCCTGAGTTAGTCGTCCCCCATTCCCCACGTAGTGGATCTTGGAGACACGACGCTTCCTCTGTCCCTCCACCTGCCACCCTTCAGATGACCTTTGCGGGCTGCCAAGAGTGCCCTCCCTCACGAGGCAGCCCCAGCCACCCCTCCCTTTGCATGGCTACCTCCCGGGGGGCTGCCCACTGGCCCCGGCCCCCCAGGGAGAGCACTTGCCTCTTATAGGATGGGGTGCATCCGGCATCTGTTTCCCATGGCTCTGATTTCAGACCTTCTCACATTTATTTTTATTCACACACCTGTGCTCCTGGGGACAGAAGACCTAGACCAAGAGTGAGGGTCTCCGGCCCCGGGGCCCTCACACCCCCACCCCAGAGGCGGCTTCTCTCAGTGGCTGCTACTTTGATTCTCTGTCTTGCATTTTTGTCAGTTAACTTTTCCACTGTGACTAGACTGTTCATGTCTTGATTCCTTGATTTGTCAACTTTAGACAATGTCTACTGACATCATACGACAGATGAAGATTGTCGCTTGTTATCTGTGACTGTGCGATGGACCAGTTAGCTTCTGCTGACTAGCAAACGAGCCCAATGACCCCCAAAGACTGACCCCTTATCTAACTCACCAGTTTGGGCTGGGTTCAGGCAGATGGTTCTTCCGCTGCTACGATACTCTTAAAAAGTGTGTGGGTTTCCTATATATTAGATTCAACAAAACATCTCTCTGTAAGAGTTACAGCAACTATAGGGTTAGGCCTCTGCAGCATTATCCCTGCAAGGTGTCTTACAAGACTTTTTTTCTTCTTTTCTTTTTTTAGAGAGAGAGCACGAGTGGGGGGAGGCAGGGAGAGAGAATCCCAAGCAGGCTGCATGCTCAGCGCAGAGCTGGGCCTGGGCCTCGATCCCACGGCCCTGAGATCACAACCTCAGCCGAAAGCAAGAGTCGGATGCTCGGCCGACTGAGGCACCCGGGCGCCCCATCTTACGAGACCTACCGTCTCGCTCCCCGACGGGCCCTGAGCCTCCCCGACATCGGGCAGTGGCTCACACAGGAACTCCCTTCTTTGCCTCTGGCTCAGGTTTCACTGAACATCGAGAATCACTTCCCGACGGGGGGCAGGAAATGAGCAGTGTCCTCCAGCTCGCAAGTCTCAGCCCCTCCCAGCGCTTCTCGCACACGTTTCTTCGGCTTCTTTGCTCCTCTGTGTCTCGTCACAAGCAGACCACAGGCCGACTGACACTTAGGGCCTTTTTCTCGGAAGTCCTCCCCTGGGGCCCACGGGTCACGTCCGTGTTCTACAGGCGGCGGCGTGGCGGGGTGTTAGTCCCACGTGACGGCACGTGGGACTCATCCTTACACACGTGTTACACTTTTTAGGTTTCTGCTTTGGCAGCACTTTGAGTACCCGAGTGTGAGACGGTCACGTCCTGCTGTGTAATCAACTGCCTGAAACCTGGGGGCTTACAACAGCCGCTGTTTACTTAGCTCATGGCGCCACGGTCAGCGCTGGAGGCCGGGCTCCGCCGGCCAGTTCTTCCGTTGCTCCTGGCTGTGTCCCTCGGTGTCGGTCAGTAATCACTCTGCCCTGAGGCCGGATGACCTAGGGTGGTGTTAATCACACGCCTGGGGCGCCTGGTGGCTCAGTCGTTAAGCGTCTGCCTTCGGCTCAGGTCATGATCCCAGGGTCCTGGGATCGAGCCCCGCGTCGGGCTCCCTGCTCGGCGGGGAGTCTGCTTCTCCTTCTCCCTCTGCTGCTCCCCCTGCCTGTGCTCTCTCTCTCACACTCGCTCGCTCTCTATCTCAAATGAATAAATACAGTCTTCTAAAAAATATCACATGCCAGTCAGTTGGCAGCCTTCTGCCCGGGAGAAAGGGGGACTGGCCCCCTGCCCCTCCTGAGCAAGACTATGTTTTCCACGGGCAGGTTGCAGTTCTGGGAGGAGGGAGAGATGGTGAGGCTCAAGCCACGGGCAAGTGTCTGCGTCACGTGGCCTGCTGCCCCGCCAGGCAGTGCGGGGCTACGGTCAGTCCCGGGGCTGGTGAGGGTGGACATCCCAATGGGCGCAGACGCCGAGGTGGGAGAAAGCTGGAGGCTCTTGCTGCCACAGCCTCCCTCCAGCATCCCCCGGAATGATTCTTCCATCATTTCAGATAGTTCAAACCAAGGACTTTTTAAAATAAATCTTAACATAAATAGAATACTTAAACCTCTAATTCTTCTTCCATAAAAAGGTGAGTTTTCCCCTAAGATGGCAATTCTCCTTCTTTTTTTAGTAGCGTGAGGATATTGACATCCCTGTCTCCCCCTCAGCTCTCTGAGTCCTCAGCTCTGCTTTTCCACTGTCAAGGGTGTGAATACCTAGATCCCGCTCACGGGCTCCGCTGACATTTCCAGGCCTTGTTCAGAGCCTGGTTCCTCACGTTCATAATTAGGAAAACAACGAATGCATCTTCAGGATTGTAATGAACTCGATGCTGTTCCCTAGAGAATGCCCACCGGGGAAGTTGCAGTCCAGCAGGTACCCTCTCGAGTTGCTTCGATCACACCTGGCCAGGGAGGCCTTTCCCACAGGGGTCTGCCTGGCTGTCTTGCCGTCCCTCAGGCCTTTGCTCTGCCCTGTCGCCAGCGATTTCTCCCGTCCCTCCCTGTGCCTTCTGTTCTCTTCCGCTCCTTCCCCAGAGCATCTGCTTTTGATTCATCCGCTCGTGGCCGAGCCCCCACCCCCTGGCTGTGGGCTGCGCCCCTGCTCCCTGGCTCGGAGCCTCTGCCCCCCGAATCCAGCCCGGTCCCAGCCGCCCTCTCCCGGGGTGGGTCGAGCTTGCTGTACCAATGGCAATAGTCCTCGTTTCTTTGATGTTCACATTTCTCACATGCCTTCGCACTGGGCTGGTAGGTTGTCAGGTGATACAGTAGCTGCGTGAACCGATTTTCCCTCAGAATTTTAAAGAAATTGCTCTGTCCTCCTTCTCAAGTCTGAAATCACAAAGGGACTCATTCCAGTTCGTGTGGCTTCGTAGTGGCTTGTGTTGGTGGTTTTTCTGGAAAAATACTATGGTAATAATACCTCGTTTATCTTGGACGCGCAGTGACTTTCTAATGATATCTACGTGCTTTTAAATATTCTGTGGAACATTCTATGAGCGTTTCAATAGAAAGATTCCAGTTTTTCTTCTGGAAAATTCTCTTCTGTTTACACACACACATTCACATATGTGCTCTTAGTATATATTACATACACATTTTTATATCCGCTCTACATCAAATTGCATATTATGTATCATATATGTCATACTGTGTCTTAAATCTATAGCAATACATTATGTATGTTACAGTATGAAACACGTTATCTACAGTGTGGTGGGAATCACATGCTGTATATGACTCCCCGGCCCCCCCTCCCCTCCTCCCTGCCCCCCTCCTCCCCCCCGACCCCTCCCCCCTCCCCTCCCCCCGGGTGTGTTCTTGGTTCCCGGGGCGCCTGGCCGTGGGCTGCGAGCTGTCCAGGCTTGTCCTTCCTCGTCTCTTATTTTCTGCCTGTTTGACTTTTCCCCACATTCCAGGAGACCTCCTTAGCTGCGTTTTCCTAATCTCGTGAAGTTTTAAAGCGTGTGTTTGCGCCTCCTGGAGTGCTTCTGCCTTCTCTGGGCAGGTGCTCTGGTTCCGCACATCGCCCGTTCTCCCCGTGGTGCACACGGTGTCTGGGACGCGCACAGGGTCCCTGGCAGTTCTGTCTAGCCAACCCGCAGGACTTTCTCTTGGATCATCTCCATCTCGCTTTCCTGCAGCCTCTTCGCCTCTGCCTCATCTGCGCTGCTCGCTGTTCCTCCTGAGCTGAGGAGAAATCCTGGGTGGGCGGGTGGGTCTTGTCTGCTTGGGGGCAGTGGGGCAGAGCCTCTTGGGGTTCAGCCAAGTGACCCACTGCCCTGCATCCTCCGAGGGGACCCTGGCTTCTGCCCCAGTCCCTTCACTGCCGGCTCCTGTCTGCCTCTCCTTCCCGGAACCTGTGGACATCTCTCGCCGGTGAGGGACCCCTGCCTTTGCCCGCCCCACCCGGTCCTGTCTCCCTTCTGGCTCCTTCATGTTTGCATCAGGAGGCCCCAGAGCACAGACACCGCCCCTCAGTCTTGAAGCTTCAGGCTGTGCATTGTTCTTTGAGACCATTTGGCTAATGTCCCTGTGCCGAGTCTAAACTCTGTCCAGGTGGGACTGTGCTGTCCTCTCTGTCACATCTCCACACCTCGGGCCAGGCCTCTGGGGTAGATGCTCACTCATGCGTCCATTCGCTCATCCATCCATCCATCCATCCTTTCTTCAAACGTGTGCTGAGCCCTCCTGTATGCCGGACATTGGGCCAAGTGCTTGAGACTGTCCGTCTCTAGAAGAGGCGAGAGTCCCTGCTCCCCAGAGGCTTGCAGGTTGGCCAGAGGAGGCAGATGAGATGCACAGTGAATCAGCTCCGTGAATGTATTCCATAGGTGAATGGATGGGAAAAGTGCAGGAGGAGGAGGAAAATTTATCAGTTCCTGTGTGCCCCCTACCAGAGGCGGGCACAGATGGCTGCCACATCCCACGGACGCTGCTGGTGGTCTGAGGGACACCTGCTCCGTGCACGGTCCCCGCACTCAGAACTCGACGTAGCAAGGACTGCCTCAGGCTGGGGATGTGCTCCCAGAACAGGGCATGCTCTCCGCACAGAATTAAAGACAGGGTTGACGTGGTGTTGCTGGGCTCCCAGGACAGGCATTCTAAGGTCTAGGGTCCCTTCACAAGGACAGGACAGCAAGGATGTCTGTGGGGGTACGCTTTCCCCCGACCCCAGGTACCCCATTCCTCACACCGCCTGACCCGTGTTTGTCTAGATGGGGCTGCTGTCCTCCGTGTCCTGGGAAGTTTTACGAAGACCTGCCCTTCTGGGGGCCATGAGGAGCCCTGAAAGGGTCCTGACTCTGACCCAGGTTGAGGCAGGGTCCCTGCAGATCAGGGCCTGGGCAGGACAGCAAGCGATAAGGTTTCCATCGAGCTGAAAGCGGTTTCCCCCCAGTGTGCCTGGCACCAAGGTCTTCCAGGCCAGCCCGTAAGAAGTCCCTGCCTGCGCTGCCACGCGGGCCTCCCGTTACTTTCCCCTCAGCGCATGGGGTTCGGAAATGCCCGAGCGTTTGGCGGCCCGGCAGATACAAATCACGGAGTGTGGCTTTAGGGAAAGATGTCTGTTTATTACCTAACTTGTTTCCATTATTTGACCACTGTCAAACCTGCAAAAAGCTTTCTTCGGAGGTAATAAATAAATAAATAAATAAGCAGATAACAAGGGAATGTATTTGTTTGACATGCCTTTATTTTTAGGAGATAAGATGTATGTTGACATTTAATTCTCATTTCTAATCTGGGCATTACATAAATGTCTTCTGTGGTGGGTCTCTTTCTATCTGCATATCTTTGGTTCCCATATCAGCAAACAATTTTTGGACTGTTATTATTATTTTTTTTTTATGTCTGATAAAGGGTGCATTCAAGTGAAGGCGTGGAATTAAACCTTCAAAAACGCAGCTGCAGACGGGACTTCTGTGTCTGGGTGGGAGTGAGGGGCTCAGCTCTGTGCTTCTTTATGTCCCAGCTTCCTGGCGGTTGGCCTAGGACGGCCCTTTGGGAAAAGTGCTCTGTTTGGTTTACAGCAGATGAAAAAGCACATGTGCTACTTTTATGTTCTCAGAGTTCAAGGATGCGGCCGGCAAGGAGATGCAGGGGCCAGCACGCAGAGGGGCCAGGCCTCCAGGCAGAGGGGCTCCAGGCACTGCCGGGCTAAGCAGAGGCTGCAGCTGGCCCCCCGCCCCCCGCCTTCCTGTCCAGCCTTCCTGACGAGGAGAGGGTGGCCCATGGGGGGGGGGGCAGCTCCCAGGGCCCCTTTCCAGCTCGCAGCCCCAGTACTTCCAGAGCAATCTCTGCAAGCCTCCCCCATGTGTGCTTCTAGTCAAGGTCCTTATTCTCCTTGCTGGAGCTAAGGCCGCAGGGTTGCCAACAGAAGCGTGATTTCTATTTCATAGAATCCTAGAGCACTCGGATGAACACCAGAGATAATGAATACCCAGAAAAGCTCCAACCAGGAGCCCATGTAACTTCCAGAAAGCCTCTCTCGGAGGAGACTTCTTCCCACGTTTCACGGTGGCCATGTGAGAAAGCAAGCCCTCCTCACTGTCCGTGCCCGCGGCCACTGGGGCTGCTGAGAACCAACCATCGGGGGCAGGGGGCAGAGCAGACGTCCACATCGTGGAATTTATAAGACCAGAGGCTCGCGGATTCATATCAAACTAACACGTCCGTTGGACGCTTCATTTGCACTAGCCTGTAGGGCTGTAGTTGGTCTCACTTACCTGCCTTAGCCTTTTCTCCCCAGAGCCTCAGCTCCTGGCAGACTCCTCTTAGAGACTCAGTGCTCTCTGTCCAGCGGCCTCCCCCTGGGGAGTCCACAGCTGTGATCCAGGGTGGGGAGACAGCTGATGAAAAGATTTAGCACCCTTTACCCAGTGGGGATGGTTGTGATTGAATACTTGTCATGTTTAGCGACACGCAAGCTGGAGCTGTGACGGGCTGAGACGGGTGCATGGTCAGTGGTGACCCCCGGGTGCTGTGACATCGTGCACTCTGTTCTCACTGTGGGGTCATGGGCTTTCATGGCCCATTACCAAATGGCTGTTTTAATTAAATTGTTTGAATAAGCAGCAGTAATGACTGATTTTCTGAGAACCTTTTTTTCACGGTCTCTGTGGTTGAATCATAGATTGAGGTGTGTGACCTTGTACTTGTCGACACTGAAGACCACGGACCACGGCAGGGGTAACAGGACCCAGAAGCTGGGGTTTGCACGTAAGCAAGATACAGGGTGTCTTGGGAGACAGAGAGTGGAAGAATTATCCTGGATTTGGGGCTGAGTTAGGCATTGCAGGGAGACTCGCTACGTGAGCATCTGGGTGCACCTCCATGCAATGACATGTTCCCAGTGAGGGGCACTGTTCGCATTGTACCTTCTGGATAGTTCTTTAATTCAGAAATTATTTCCTTTTTTTTTTTTTTAAGATTTTATTTATTTGACAGAGACAGTGCACACAAGCAGAGGGAGCGTCAGGCAGAGGGAGAGGGAGAAGCAGGCTTCCCGCCGAGCAGGGACCCCGATGCGGGGCTCGATCCCAGGACCGCGGGATCCTGACCTGAGCCGAAGGCAGACGTTGAACCGACTGAGCCACCCAGGTGCCCCTCAGAAATTATTTCCTAAAGATGTATCTGTTGTTTCAAAGCAATAGACAAGTGCATCTTCCCGTTACAAGATTCATACAGAGCGAAGGTATGGAGAGCAAGACATCACTGCTTTGGCCTCCTGTCTGCCTTTGGTGGTCCCCCCAGAACTTCCAGACCTCCTCTGTGCCACGCACACGCACCGGCCTGCTCAGATGGTGTGCACAAGCAGGATATTATCAGTGTTGTTCTAAAAGTAGTTTTTTAAAAACATTTTGGTTAGAACATGTGCCATGAGATCTGCCCACGTACCGTGTATGACGCAAAGTTCGTCCCGACATCACGTGTACAGCTGGGCTCTGGAGCTCATTCAGCCTCCGTAGCTGAAACTTCAGATCCGTTGAGTGTCCCCCATGCCCCCGGACCCCGAGCCCCTGTAAACCACCCTTCTCTCCGCTTCTGTGATGCCGCCATCTTAGTTGGCTCCTGTAGGAATCACGCGGCATTTGTCCTTCTGGGACTGGCTTCTCTCCTAACAGCCCCAGGTTCATCCACGTTGTCACGGACGGCGGGACTCCCTTCTTCTTTGAGGCCATAACATTCTGTTGTGTGTTTTTCTTAACCCGTGCATCTGGGAAAGCACATTCAGGTTGTTCCTGTGTCTTGGCTCCGTGAGCTGTGTTGGAAGGCACGTAGGAGAGCACAGGTCTCTTCAAGATCCTGATTTCTACTCCTCGGAACACACACCTACCCCCAGCCAGGACTGCGGTAACTTCTATCCTACCATACTTTTTCCCGTAGTCACCGTATCATTTCACATTCCCGCCAACGGCGCGCAAGGGTTTTGATGTTTCCCCATCCTCACCTGCACTGACCGTCTCTGGTAACAGCTACCCTAACCGGGGCGAGATCCCGGCTCACGGTCTTGACTTCCCGGACAACAATGACGAGCCTACATTTTCACACGCCTGTGGGCTGTGTGGGTGGCTTCTTTGGAGAAATGTCTGTTCAAGTCCTTCGCCCACTTTTTAATTAAGCCAATTGTTTGTTCAGCTATCGAGTTGGAGGACTTCCTTATGTATTTTGGATATTAATCTCTTATAACGTGTGGTTTGCAAATATTCTCTCACACTTCATGGATTGCCTTTTCAATTAATTCAATCAATTAATTGAAATTAACAAATTTAATACAATTCAGTCTCTCTTGTTAACTGTTTCCTTTGCAGAAGAGTTTTAGTCTCTTTATGCTTCCTTGATTGTGTTTTTGGTGTCACATCCAAGAAATCA
The DNA here is from genome assembly GCF_011800145.1 of Mirounga leonina. Taxonomy (NCBI): domain Eukaryota; kingdom Metazoa; phylum Chordata; class Mammalia; order Carnivora; family Phocidae; genus Mirounga; species Mirounga leonina. The sequence continues at coordinate 52,314,428 of NW_023270265.1, read as the reverse complement.
TTGCCAAGACCGATGTCAGGAAGCTCTTTCTCTGATTTCTTAACGTAATTTTATGGTTTTGGGTCTCACATTTCAATCTTTTTGTCCATTTCCAGTTGGCTTTTGTGTATGGTGTGAGATGAGCATCTGGTTCATTCTCTCACGTGTGGGCAGTTTTCCCGACCCTGTTGAAGGGACCACACTGGAAACTATAAAAGCTGATGAAAGACATTAAAGACATAAATGAATGGAAAGACATCCATGTCCGTGGACTGGAAGACTTTTATTGTTGAAATGTCCATATACCCTAAGGAATCTACAGATTCAGTGCTGTATTTTGTCAAAACCCCAATGATACATCTTACAGAAATAGAAACAATTCCTAAAATGTAGATGAGCCACAAAAGGCCCTGAATAGCCAGAGCAGTCTGGAGAAAGAGCAAAGCTGGGGGCATCAACTTCCTGGCTTCAGAACACACTGAAAAGCAAGTGATTCAAACAGCGTGGTCCTGGCATGAGGACAGACACAGAGGCAGACGGAGGAGGATGGAGAAGTAAATCCACATCAGCCAATCTGCATCCCGGTGCTGGAAAAACAGTGGGGAATGGATAGTGTCTTCACTGTAGTTCTGGGAAAACCCAGTGGCTCCCACATTGGCCCACACCCACCTCCCTCGTTCTGTTAAAGTTCATTGGAACACTCCCTCATTTGGACCTTCTGGGATTCACTGGCCTATCTGTATTGTTAGGCAAATTGCAAACAATGGGCACGCACCTCTGTGCTTACGTGTGCTGTCTTTAGGACAGACTCCCAGAGATGGACTTGTTGGGCCAAATGTTAAGAACTTTTTAATTTTTAATTTAAAAATAATGCTACCCAACGTCTGCCCAGAAGGCCCCACCTTCCTCTCTCCCTTCAGGAGGGTTGTCATCACTGAAATTCTCCTGGACAACAACTCTGCTTGGACTCGTGGTCCAGGAGCCACTCTAGGCGTGGGGGCCATCCTGGGTGCTGGTGGTAGGAACCGACCCTCGTGCCCCTGCGGCCCCCCTGCAGGGGTGGGAGCCCTCCGGCAGCACCTCCCTGGAGCTCCTGCTGCTCACGGACCAGCCACCAGTGGCAAGCAGCCAGCTCACAGGGCAGCCTGCCCTCTCCTTCCAGAGCTGTCCTCGAGCTGGGGATGAGGGCTTTCAGCTGACCTGCAGGCGGCTCTGTGGACCCCTGGAGTCATCCCAGGTTTCTCAGAACTTTCTCATAAGAGATTTTCATAATTTGCTCCATGGTCTTCATATTTCATCCACTCTTTTAACAATTTGGTGCTCCTAACAGCCAATGATAGACTGCAAAAAAATATTATTTGTCATAGCAACCATTCATGAAATGACATTTGTAAAATTAGCTTATCCTACGATGGAGTACTTTTCTGACAGCGTACTTGGAAGGTGCCTTGAGTCTCTTAGGAGCAACAGATCAGGGTTGATTGGAGCAGGATGTAATCAAAACAAAAGCACCTAATAGGCTGCCTTTAAGAATTTTTAAGGAATTAAGTACTTCCTTAAATGTTTAATGAAAATTAAAATGACAGATTCTCTTTCCACTGCAATATGCATTTCATAGTTTCAAACTGTATGTTTTCATGTAGCATTAAAAATGGATTGTAGGGGTGCCTGGGTGGCTCAGTCATTAAGCATCTGCCTTCCGCTCAGGTCATAATCCCCGCATCGGGCTCCCTGCTCTGCAGGAAGCCTGCTTCTCCCTCTCCCACTCACCCTGCTTATGTTCCCTCTCTCCCTGTCTCTGTCAAATAAATAAAATCTTTAAAAGAAATGGATTGTACAGATGCATATAAAAACCAGGGCTGATCAGAGAAAACATGGACAAAAAAGGACTTAGTAAACTGTACAAATGAAAGAAAAAAAGTTACAAAAAGAAATGGGAAACGCCTACTTTCCTAAGCGTGTGTGTACAAATACGTATATATAGACATCATACACAGGTGTATTAACATAAGCTCTTGTGTATAAGAACATAGTGCTGTGGATAAGGGGATCAAGACAGTAGAAATACCTGAGTTAATGAAAATGCAGAACTGGTGTAACTTTGTTAATAATAAAAAAATGCAACTTGTAGCAGTGAGGGCTCAATGTTTTACTACCTAATTTCTCCCTCCTGCCCGCCCCTCGCCCCCCGGCTCCCTTCCACGAGGTCTGCAGAGGCTCAGACGCTGCTTTTCTTGGAGTAAAGGATCTTTTAGAAAACACTGTGGGGACTGGTGTCATTCGCCTTGTGCGTGCTGACAGCCTCTGACCGACAATTTTCCTCGGGGAATTCAGTCTCAGGAGACAGGAAATTGACTCCAGGCAGAGCTATTTGTGATATTCAAACTGGTCAGCAACTTCCATCTCCGGGAGAGCTATCTATAAATGCTTCTCCGAAGTAACTCTTCTCTGGGCCTTTTCTAAGCTATTTATGAAGACTACAGGGTCACCTAAAATGCTGCTCACACATGGCGTTTCCAGATGCAGAGAAGAGCCTGGCGGGATGTTTTCCCAAGCCAGCCGTGGGCTGGTGGGCTGCAGTGAGGACCGGGTCGGCGCCCGCCACGCAACTCCCGGCAGAGTGTTTCCCGGCACCCAGTGCTTCACTCAGGACAATGTTTCTATACATTGTGATTTTAAAGAGAAAGAACAAAAACTATTTTTAGACTTATTTCAGGATTCATCAACCCGTCTAACTCAATTTTCTGTGAACGAAAACGGACTGTGGACAAAGCACCTGCAGTCACTGCCGTGTGGGGACTCCTCCGAGCCTCCCGGGAGGCACAGGTGTGCTCGAGCGTGCACCAGGTGTGCAGGCATGTTGGTGACCTGTTCTCGCCGTGCTGCCACAAGTAGACAGAACCTTGGTGGCCGGAGTGACAAGTGTCCACGGCCGTCCATCTCAGGACAGCTGGGCAGCGACTCACCTTGACGGGGCATCTGCCAGGTTCCGGTCTTGGCGGGCAGTCGAAGGACCGGGATGGCCCCATGGGGAGTGACGGCCGATCCACTGGGGCTCTGTGCGCCCTCCTCCCTCGGCCGCGCACCAGCCATGTTGGTCCCACGGGGAGGGCAGAGGCGTGAGAGGGGCCGCCTCAGCCAGAAGCAGTGTAGCCACGGCAGCTTGGGGTCCAAGTTCTGCAGGCGGGGTCCGTGCAGATCCAGGTGTGGCCGAGGCTCCAGGGGCGCAAGCTCTCCGAGCCCCAGCTGCTAGCCTCCAAAGTGAGACCCGTGACACTGGCCTCCGGAGGGCACGGCTGGACAGGGATGCATGTGTGTCTGTCACACAGTAGGAGCTTAGAAAGCGATTAGTAGGCACCATTGACCGAATTCTCTTGACACGGCATGGATCACGGCATGGCAGCCTTCCCAGGGAGCACAGGATACGCTGGTGGCTCGCTCCTGTCAGAAGTGCCCGAGCGCTGGTCGGCGGATTCATATTGGCCTGGCAGCCCCCTCCCGGCCCGATGGTCACGCTGCCTGAGGTCCTCTGGGCCTGACCGTCGATTGACCACACCTGCTTCTGTGGTTTTGGGGCCCAATCCCAATCCTCTATCCCTTCAGGGCTTCCCCCGACCATGGAGATGCTCTCTTCTGGCCCACACCCAGCTCCTGCTGGTGGCCGTCCCCCGCGCTGTCTCAGGGCCCACTGCTCCCCTCGTGAGTGGCTGCCGTGCACCTGTCGGGAGCCGCCTTTCCGGACCCGCGGAGGCCTGTGTCTCCCCAGCAGCATGTGGAGCTCCGTCCTTTAGCTGCTCCCCGGCCCCCGGCTATGAGCGGGCCCTTGAGATGGTTGAGAGCCCCAGGAGTAGCCCAAGGGCAGGGTGTGGACAGAGCTCAGGCGGCCAGCACCACAATGGGACCCTCCAGGCCTGAGAGGCCGCCCTGAGAACGGGGTGTAGGAACACACTGGCCGGAAGGTTGTACTAAGTATGTTCGATGCCCTGTTCTTTAATTGAGTGGGGGTCCAGCGGGAATATTTTCATCATTGCCATGATTGAAGGCGCACTGCTGAACTCACCGTCGGTCCCACGGGGAGGTTCGTCCTTATGGCGTGAGCCATCCCGCTCGAGTGGAGAGCTGCCCCGTGGCCTCGGCTCAGAGGCAGGCAGGGGGGCAGGCGAGCTTAGGAAGAGACCTGAGAAGGGGGTAGGTAGAAGGGGGTGCTGGGGAGCAGGCTGGTCTACAGGCAGATTGGGAGCTGCCCTGGGGTGCAGTGTTTAGGCCTGGATGGCTGCAGCCGGGAGCCTGAGGTGGGGGTGCAGGCAAGGAGGGGGGCTTCTGAAGCTGGGCGCATGGGGACAGTTTTCTCCCAGTCAGAGCGCATTCTAGGTCTGTGCATCTCACACCTCCCTGCCCTTGGGGATCCCCTGGGGACCTCGTTAAAAGGTAGCTTCTGATTCAGCAGGTGTGCATGTAGCCAAGGGTCTGTGTTCCTGACCCGCTGTCGGGAGGTGCAGGGACCACCCAGCCCCGGCGCCCCCCGTTCGCATGGGGTTTAGTGCGGCTGGAATCAGGGAGGATGGTCCATTCAGTGCCCCATAAGAATGGGTGAGGTTATCCTTCAACATATACATTAATATTAACAATTAGAATTTCAAAATTGTCTGTGAAAGTGAGGGTCCGTCTTTAAAGGTGTACAGATCATATGTACATATACATGCATGTGCACACACCACACACACACACGCACACATGCACACGCATCACCCAGGTCTGCATGGCGTGTTCGGGGGATTCTCCGGGGAAACGGAACCCACAGGATATAGCGTCCATCTGTGGATCTCTGTAACTATACAGATATATCCTGAGCTTATAGGATCATCATGGGCTTTATTAGCAGGAACTGGCTCACAGGAGGCTGCAAGCTAAGACTCAGGAAGGCCAGGTGCCTGGTCTGAAGGCCTAAGAACCAGGAGCACAAGGGTGGGAGATGGATTCCTAGCTCATTAGTCATACTTCTTCCATCTTTTTGTTCTATCCGGGCCCTCAACCGATTGGATAGCATCCGTCCCCACTGGGAGGGGACGTCTTCTTCACTCGGTCCATGGACGCAAAGGCTAACGGCATCCAGAACATCCTGGCAGACACGCCCAGGACCATGTGCCGTCATGTACCTAGGCACCTGACGACCCAGGCAAGTTGGCACAGAAAATTAACCATCACGTGTAGACATGAAAACTCGTAAAGTAGAACTTAATTATAGACAAAAGGTCTTATGCTCTTTCAGAATGTTTTATGCAAGTGTCTTCAAGTAACATAACTCCCAGGGGATTGTCACAGACTGTGTCTCTGAAGGTGCGTTCAGGACCGCGTGCTCTGACAGAGCTGGGGCCTGACCTGCGGGAGTTGTTGGCCCCTCTGGAGGCCTCTCCCAAACCTCAGTGCTGCCTTCAGCGCAGGCTTTGCCCACAGCCAGCACTGGTCCGGACGGGAGTGAGGACTGGGGCCGGTGGTGGTCCTCAGGGCATGCACGCGTGTCTCACTCAGATGCACGGCAGGTGTCCGCTCCTCGGGCTGGGGCGTGTCCCCATTCACTCTGCTCTCCTGGGCTGCAGGACGGCCGGCTACAGTGGTGCGGGGGTGAGGGCTCCCCGGGATGGCGGTTGTCCACCTGCTGAACTGTGCTCCCCCAGGAATGTGTTGGCTATCAGATCACTGTGCTGAGCAGCTGAGGGCTGAGTTGGTGGGCTACCCCGGACTGTCCTCCCCTCAGCTTTAGAGACACTTCGGGGCTCAGGACCAGCTCTGTGGGGAGGCCAGAAGGCCACTGCCCTGTCCTCATAAAATGCAGCGGCAGGAGGGGTGGACGCTGCAGGAAGGTACAGTCACGACCTTCCAAAGCCCGGCTGCTGTGAGATTTAGGAGGTTTCTACCATTCCTTGATTCTTCATCATCAGCTTTCCCGTGGTAGAAGAGCCCTATATATCTTGGGTTATTGGGGGTTTCCTTCACCTCCGGAATCAGAAGCTGATGAATGTGCTAATGAGTAGCTGGCATTTGTACCCAACATTTCTTAACCTTTATTGTTACAGTGACCTTCACTTGTGAGTAGTGAGGTTGAACAGCCTTAGTGCTGTGGGATGAATGTTTGAGTGGGCAATTTGGCAATCAGCATCGAGGGTGGGGACCGTAAAACACGTGTATGTCATTGGCCAGCAAGACTTGCTCTTCTTAGAGATCTTGATGTGATATGTGAAGGCACTTAACGCCCCTGTCTACCCATTCAGAAGGAAACCAAAACTGAAAAAGGGAATTCTGAGGGAAGCATTAGTCCCGCAGGCTCTGTGCTTCGGCATAGGTCATGCTAGAGGAGCGGGACCCCAGGCTGTCCCCGTGGTGATGGTGACCTGGAGGCGAAGCCAGGAATAGAGACCCACAAGGTAGTGAGAGTCTCTTTCCTGCGCTCCGAGGCACGTGGACATGGTCCAGGGATGTCCCGAGAAGGACGAGCGGGTCGGCTGGACAGGAGAGGTGGCAGCCGCCCCACAGAGGAGAAAGTGGGGGTCAGGGTGCGGGGACCCGGGAAGACTGGGGAGCAGGACGGTCTGCTGCCAGCCTACAGGACCGTCCATGAGCGAGAAGCGTCTCCAGCCCAGCCCGTCCCCATCTGACCTTAAAGACAGTGGGGCTCAAGTCAACATAAAATGCTACCCAGATGCCCAGGCTTAGAGAGGGCAGCCCTCCGTGGGGACACGTGCTGGTTTGGGCTCAGACCGGCCATTGCGTCTCCATCCCTGATGGCGAGCTCCACAGGAAAGGAGAGCTCCCAGTGGCCACACCCACAGAAAGTTCTGGAGAGCAGGCCTCTGAATGGAGAGGTGCTGTGTCCGGGGGCCTGTGAGGGCAGAGGGCCAGGCCTGTTTTCAGCATTGCTGTTTCGAGGAGGCCAGAGGCCGAGGACACACCCGGAGAGCAGGTGGGCACCTGGGGGAGAGGGGAAGGATGTGTTCTTCCTGCCTGGAGCCCACCCGGCCTGGAACAGTGACCTCCAGCTGCAGGGAGCGGAGCGACAGAGCCCGCAGGTGTAAGGACCCCCACATTCGGGTCTTTGTTTGGTTTCGGTGCTTTTACTTTGAAGCAGGAAAGCAGAGTCCCTCCAACTTATAGGAACTGTAAAATACAGCATTTTATCTGTCCATCTGCCCTTAGGCAAGAGCAGGATTCCTCTTTGTTCAAAATGAACCTAGTTTCTATTGCCTGGGCTTTAAAACTTATAAACCATAATTATTTTTGATTACGTGTATGTACTGTGTGGCTAATTTACCTTGAATGCCTTGAAATTGAATTTGTGGGATGTTTTTCTCTTTCTCACACCAGCTGTCCCATTGATTATTTCCCACTTCCTTTGCTTGTCTGCTTAATAAGACCATGCTTCAGTTCCCTGGCTGCCAAGCAGAAAACCTACTTCTGCTGAATGCTGATTTTCATGGGGATAATCCGGATTTTTATGGTTCTGAAGGAGATGTTGAAAACCCAATCATTTTCTGGATTCCCCAAACTTCTGGAAAGGTAGTCACCTGTTTTGGGGACTGACTGCGGTTCTTTGGAGTGAGGAAATATCAGGCCAGTTAGATGTTTAAGGAAAATTAACATCCGAGGTCCAGAGTGTGTTCCTCTGGGGTGTGTATCTTCAAGTCATTTCATCTCGTGGGGTGATTTAGAAACGAAGTCATTGATGATGAGGCGGACTGCACTCCATTTCGGCCCAGTGCTAACCTCGGGGACTCTTACACGCAGAGATCAGGGCAGCAGTCCTGGGAGGGGCTGGTGGGCAGGGCCAGGGGTGTGCACTGATGTGGAAACGTTCTCCAGCTGCCTCTCAGGGAGTCCACACTCCCCGCCTCTGGGGGGACTCTTCCATACTCGCTGTGGGATTTGGGGTTTCCCTTCACATGTGCTGCTTTGCTTGTCAGCATCAAAGTGTGTCCTGGTCTGAGAGGAACATGCATTGGGTGCATGAAGGCAGCTTGAAGGGCGGAGGGTAACGCTCTGAGCTGGCGTCCTGAGGTCATCACATAGAACCGTGAGGAACGCCTGTTTTCCCCTTTCTGCCTGTGGGGAGAATACCGAGCTCTGCAAACAGAGGCAGTGCCTCCTCCGAGCCCGTCCTGGAAGGCCCTTCCTGATGATCCTGGTGGCAGCCCAGCGTTTACAGTCTGCCCGCCCGGCCCGGTTCTGCTCTCCGGGTGTTTGTGTCTGGGGCGCAGGGCCCATCCCAGAGGAAGCTGTCGGGCTGTGGCAGTTTTTCTCTCCTCAAAGCCCTTTTCCTCCGAGAAGCTAGCGGGGTGCGTGACGTGGAAGGAAGAGCAAGCTCTAGCGTCTGGGGGATCTTAGTGCCTTCAGCTGCCGTCCTGGCTTTCAGAGCCTCGCTGTGCCCATCTGTGAAATGGGATGATGCAAAGATTTCCCCAGGGTGACATGTTGACAGCACTCATGGGTCAGAGTGCTTGGTGCATAACAGACGCACAACGCAGAACGATGTTCATCACTCTCATGAACTGCGTTATTGACTCCGTTTATCTCCAGTGACGGGAGCCAGTGCTCCTTACTGCATTCAGAATGTCTAAAGTTCAGATGCTCCAATTAGCGTAGAAACTGGGTTTTATCAAGGTTTGAACTTGCAGAAGCTCCTTCTGGGGATCTCCACACACTGCGGTGCTTCCCTCAGTCCCATCTGGGTGACTTGGGGGAGGGGATGCAGGGACAGAGAGATGCCACATGCTCTCTGCCACGTCTGCACTCAGCCTCCTGCCGGGCCCCTGAGATTGGCACAACCTGTGTCTCAGAGAGAAGGCTGAGGTCGGAAGGCTCCCATAACCCAGCCGCAGGTGCTCAGCCGCGCCCAGGAGGGAGGGCGGAAGGGGCTTCCCTGGGGCTTGCACACCAGCTTCTGGGGAGCACTGGGGTGACATTCTCAGGAGCTGGGGTCATTGCAGGCCCTGGCAGACAGCGGGAAGGACCTCCACATGTCCTCCGTAAGGCCCTGGCAGGCTTGGGCTGCCCTCACCACGGCGGGTGGCAGAGCGAGGAGGGAGAGGACCAGGATGACAGCCAGGACTTGGCCGGTGTGGTGCTCAGCATGTGGAGTGCGGGTCCTCAGGGAGCCGGTCACAGCGGGCCCCGAGGAGCAGTGGGCCAGGGGAGCAGGGGGCTCAGAGTTCGCCTGGGGGCTGCGAGGGGCCAACCCAGAGCTCAAAGCAGACCTGGGGGCCGATGGGTCCCAGAAGATCCTCCAAGGCAGGCTGGTCGCCAGCGTCCAAGCATGCAGACAGCCACGTGGACAGAGCTCCGAGAGCTGGGCAGAGTGTCTGAAAAATCACGCAGGAGAGCAGAGTTTCTCTGTTAGCAGATTCCGGGAGCCAAAGGAGGCAGGACACAGACTCTGAACACAGAGACCTTACAGGAAAGTTCACTGGAAAAAAACTTAATCGGGTGGTAACTAGACTCCACCTGGCTCAGAACCAAGTATGTCAGTATATGTGTGTGTGTCCATGTGTGAACGTGTGCATGCGAGTGTGTGAACACATACTTTGCTTTGTCTCATTTTTGTAGCTGTTGGTTTTTAAGGTAAAAAACACTGGGATAGGGCGCCTGGCTGGCTCAGTCGGTTAAGCGTCTGCCTTCGGCTCGGGTCATGATCCCAGGGTCCTGGGATCGAGCCCCGCATCGAGCTCCCGGCTCAGCAGGGAGTCTGCTTCTCACTCTCACTCTCCCTGTCTCTCAAATAAATAAAATCTTAAAAAAAAACAAAACCAAAAACCTTAAAAAAAAAAAAAAAAAAAAAACACTGGGATATGTTTGTATTCTAAAAAAAAGAGCCAACAGATAGAAATCCAGTGCCTAGGAAAGAATGGACTTCAAAGAATATTTGAGTAAATCACGGTGGGCATTTTTCCAGGCTCCCCGGAGTGAAGTACAGCCCAGCTGCCCTGCTGGTGGGGCCCTTCGTGGGGAGATGGTCCCAGCCCCTGGCAGGCCTCGCCTGGGTCTTCCCTGCACTGGGCACGGCTCAGCATGCCTTTGGCCTCCGTGAGCCCGGGGGCGTCCAGACTGCTGAGGCCAGTGGCTGACCAGGCACCTGCCCCGGGGGAGACGCATGGAGCATTTGCACTGCGACTCCTGTGACCTGCCCGGAGGCTCGGAGTCGGGAAGGGCCCTTGTCCAGCCTATAATCTCTGTGTAAGAGGGTGCGGGGTTGGGGGGAAGGGGAACCAGTCAGAAGTCCCACTGGATACACCGTGTGCACCGTGGCGTGAGCATCGCGCTCCCCACGGGGACATCCTGCACAGCCAGGCCCCATCTGCCTCACGGAGCCCGACTTCGGGACTTGTGCGGGAAGCCCTCGCAGAGGTCCACTGCGCTGAATAAACCACCTGAACATCTAGAGCTTTCTCTTCTCTCATCAGGGGCGGGGGCTTCGGACTTCGGTGGGGAAATTATAGTGGGTTTCCTACCTGCCAGTAGAGCCGTGTGCCCCCCTCAGGATGCTGAATTCTGCATGAAGAAGCCAGCTCGTCATCCAGACTCAAGGCCCATCAGAATGGCGCCAGTTCGAACATGGATAGTAAGCAGAGTGTGGTCCAGAAGGCAGCCACCGCTGTCCAAACAGGAATACCATTTGTGATCATTTTAAAGCATTTGTCAGGTTTGGACACTCAGGATGCCTGAATGTGCATCAATAATTCATTCTTTTGATAGATCGTCACATTTGCCGTACTAACACTGGAAACAGCCGTCTTCGTGGCCTGGAACCGTAAGGCCATTTCATATTTACTGCGTAATATGTTACACAGTTGTGGTCCGGACCGAGCGAGGCCGGCGTCTCACCGCCTGGGGTTTGGAGGAGTGAGGAACGAGGCGTTAGTCCTCCGCGTGCCGTGGGACATGGGCGAAAATCAGAACACCCCAACACAGGCGTCCTCGTCCATTAGCTGCGGGAGGGGAAGGCTCTTGCTGGGGCGGCCACACGCGGCCGGGATGGACCGATCAGTGCGCGCAGATACGGACGGGCTGAGCGGCGTGCATGCCTCTTCTCTCTCCCGAGTGGCCTCAGGGCAGCAGGAGAGTGAGTGCAGATGGCCCTCCTGTCTGCACATGACATGTTCTGGTGTCTGGCCTTGGTGACCCGGGTCACAGCACGGGGACCTGGCCAGCTGTAAAAACTGGTACCGATAATTCTGTTTTTAATGAGTAATTGCAACAGAGGTAACTTTCAACTCATGTCTGGCATATTTTTATAAATGTATTACTTGGGAATGCGCATCCCTGCTGTGGATCTCTGGGAGATTTCCCATTTGGAGACAGGTGCTGTGGTTAGAAGACCCCGCCTTTCTGGGGCTGCCGTCTCCAGAGCACTTCTCAGGGCTCCTCTTGGCCCTGGTCAGTGTGCTTACTGCTGTCACCCCCCAGAACGGGGGCTCTCTGGTCACCTGTGCTGGGCGTTACAGGCCCATTTCTCATCGCTGGGTCCCTAAGCCCTAACGCAGGGTCTTGTTCAAGTTGGGCCCCTAATAACGGTGATTAGCCTGGGCATGATCCACCAGCGCAGGGCAGAGCATGTTTTGGCCACAGAGCTGGTGAGAGGAAGGGAGGCTGAGGGGCCCTGTCCTTCAGAAGAGGCCCCACTGGTTGGGACCGCTGTGTGTTGTAACCACGGGGGCCGTCCCTGCTAGCCTGCTCTTGTTCCTTGGCATCGCCTTTCCTATCCGGAGACCCCCCTGCCCCATGGCAGGCCGGGAGGGGGCTACAGCTATCGTCAGATCAGGTGGGAGGTATTTCCCAGCTCCTCGGTGGGGGCTGGTGGGGACGCAGGGCCGCCCGGTGGCACAGGGCTCTGTAACCCTAGACTGTGCTGGCCCTGGTCCCAGGGCAGAGGCTAAGATGTTATGCACTCACATTGGTCCGGCAGAGCAGTTGGCAAAGCGTGGGGTCTGCCCCCAGGGCCCTGCCCCGCCGACGCATTGCCCTTCCTTACTCTGGCCTTTAAATAGTGCCAAGGATTTGGACAGTTCAGGGTCAGAGGAGCCGGGGGTCAGGCAGGCCCCTTTCCTACAGCCCAGGGGTACAGGGCAGACTCCCTGTGCTCCCCCTTCCGTCTCTGGAGCCTGTCCCCGGCCCATAGACGCCACGGAGATCAGAGAGCCAAGCCCATCCCTCCTTTTATTTCATGTCCAGACCAGAAACAGGAGCAGAACTCCAACTGGGCAGACTGGTCTGTTGCATTCCTTAATTACTCACCAGTCAGTGTGCAAGGGAGAGGAATGCCTGCTTGCTGCTGCGGGCATGCTGACCCCTCGGCATGAGCCCCAGCCGCTCTCCGGGCTAGGGCGGCCACTCTCACCACTCGCCCATGGCTCGCAGGTGTCCACGCTTGGTGCCGGGCTTCTCACCTGAGCTGTCCCCCAGCCAGCCGCTGGCTGCACGGATGTCCGACTGTGTCCACACTTGGCTGTCTCCCAGGTGATCCCTGTGCTTGGCTAGGAGCCTGGCGCATAGTAGGTGCTTAATAAACATTTGTTGGTGGACTGAGTGACGCTTGGCCCTCTCTGTAGCCTGTGGCCTGGATCCTAAGCTCTGGGGCTGGGGGGAGGTATGTGCGCTCAGGCCCCTGGGCTGCCTTCCTCACTGGTCCCCTTGTCCCCACGGCCCCCAGGAAAGCTTTCCCAGCTGGCCCCCACCCCTCAGGAGTCTCCCACTGCATCTGGGACACAAAGCCCATGAAAATGTACACTGAAAACTTGTTTTGACCACACCTAAATAGTTTTCCATATTTATACAATTGTATTTTACTTCTTAGCACCAGACTGCTTTATCTGGTCACTCTGTTAATTTTCAGTGTGACTGGAACCCATCAGGGCCACAGGGGACATGCTTCTGTCTTTGCAAAGGACAGCACAAGTGCATTTAAAAGTAATTTGGGTGAATCTGGAAGGAAGAACACACCAATAAACTTGCCCGGCTTTGCCCCAGAGTCCCCCGATATGAGCGGTCTTGCCAACTCTGAGATGCCAAGGGGAGTTCCACATATTCCTGATGCCACTCTGTCCTCTCAGTGATAAACAGGGCAGTTAGAACGTCCGCGCCCGAGAGCCGGTGTGATGCGCGTCTGCCCCGTGCTCCACACGTGGGCACGCGGGCTCATGCCAGACATTGCAGGTGGAGGTGCTAGGGGCAGAGAACTAGCGGACTCCAGGTTTTTTAGGATCCATATTTGAAAATTTTATAAAAGGAGAACCCCACAGAAGTGTATATGATGATAAAAAGACACATATATTCTCAGGATCTACCCTGCAAAACTCACTGACATGTATAAATCGATGCATACCAACAGAATCGACTGTAGGGGAAGACAGGCCAATATTGATAACCAGATAGAATTCTATGCTTCTTTCCCTTGAATCAAAATTCATACAGATTGTCCTATGACTGTCCGATCTGGGCTGAGGGTGCTTCTCAAATCTTGTGCTTATGAAAAAATACAAGAGGGAGGAGCTTTCCTGTGAATGGGGGTCTTGTTTCTGGGCGGTGGACCCTCCTGACGAAACCCTCCAGGGGCAGGTGCCGTGGCCGGTCTCCGACTCAGGTGCGTCTGCAGGGGCTGTCTGCCCGTAGAATCACCGTACAATCTCCACACCCTCCTCTGCCTCCCTGCTTGATGTTGGCAGGTCTTCCTCGGGCTTGGACGGCCGGCTGCTGATGAGAAGAGAGTTCTAGACGATATGTTGCTTTGCGTAAACCACTGACGCCTTGACATCCTGCTCCCAGTGCCTGGAATCAACAGTTTGAGAAGGGGTGGTTTCTCCTGGAAAGCAGTTACAGAAGTGAATTAAAGTTTCTGTAGATCTGGGGGCGCCTGGGTGGCTCAGTTGTTAAGCGTCTGCCTTCGGCTCAGGTCATGGTCCCAGGGTCCTGGGATCGAGCCCCGCATCGGGCTCCCTGCTCCGCGGGGAGCCTGCTTCTCCCTCTCCCGCTCCCCCTGCTTGTGTTCTCTCTCTCGCTGTGTCTCTCTCTGTCAAATAAATAAAATCTTTAAAAAAAAATAAAGTTTCTGTAGATCTGAACACACTCAGTTTCCCTACATGAGCTGTAGCTGGAGGTGCGATGACGTGGGTCTCGCAGGCTAGAGAGGACACCGGGGTCTTTGCAGGGGAGGGAGCGCTTGGGCTGGTCGCCCTCCAGGGTGAGGGTGGACAGCTAATAGGGTTATGGTGTTCCCATGGGACGTTGTATTGTTTATGTGTTTTTTAAAAAGAGGCTTTCTAGACATTTCGTGTATCTGCCAGATGTACCTGCACTTTGCAGGATTGCACTCGCAGAACTCCATGTAGAAATATGAGCAGGACTCGTGTACTGGTAAAACAATGAAAATCGAGGCACTGGGGAGGGAGATGTTTGCAAGAAGGGATGGCAGTGTGTGGGGGGCAAGGCAGACCTCTGACCCAGCAAGCAGCATGGACCCTGCTCTGCCCGAGGCTTGTGCCTGGAGGGGCTTGCACTGTTTCTTCCTTTCATTAAAAAGGCAGCCGTCGCCAGATTGGAGCATGCTTGGCTGGGGGTGCTTTTCCCACTTTTCACTTGGCTTTGCTAACGTGGCTACAGCCCTGGTCTCCAGACACAGTGGGATTCTCTGCAAGGTTCCGCCCCCATCCCCGTGTCTGGGAGCCAGACTGCGGCCGACTACAGCCCTGTCCTGTCTCCTTAGCCTGGGCAGCAGAGTCCTCCTCCGCAGCTGGGCTGGGGGGCACATCCCTCCCCGGGCGGTGGGGAGTGGCTGGGAGAAGAGGCACAGGATGCACCCCCATGGCTGGCCGGTGTAAATGCCGTCAATGTCTATCCCCCGACCTTGGTCAGTGCGGGTGAAATCCCACATCCTGGGCTGATCGTCAGGCCGTTTTCTGAGCTTCCTGTTCATCTTCCTGCGGCCCCTGTTCCAATAACATGGAAGAGAAAGTTGAGTGTTTGGAAAAATCGGTTCTTGGCCTGACTCTAGCTGGAGGAGACTCCGTTTCCTTCTTCGTAATCCAAGAGAACACATGATAAAACCTACTTTAGTTTCCAAAGTGGGTGAGTGCCCGTTTTATCCAAGATTCTCAAAACAACTCTTGGAAGAGGCAGAATCGTGTCCACACTGAAGGCCTCACTGTGGTAAAGAGTGGACGGCTGTCTGTGATGACAGATGGTGCAGATCCGGGGTCTTAGCGCTTCTGGAGCAGTGGCTCCACCCCTCCTTCCCGGGGTCACGGGACGAAATGTCTAGAAAGCCTCTTTTTTAAAAACACATAAACTTCTGAGGTCTGTTTGTTTGTTTGTTGGGTCTGGTTTCCTAGTTCTCCATCTCAAACCGGGCCGAACCCCGCTCAGACCCAGCTCCTGCAGAGGCGGCCAGGCCCCACCCTTTGCACTCCAGTGTGGTCACCTTTTCTTGGTCCTGCATTTTGCCTTTGAAGATACTGTTGTGTATTGTCTGCGCGTACTTACTTTGTCCTTTTCTGTGCCGGGTTTCTGATCCAGGAGTGTAAACCCTTGGCCCAGGACCACGTTCTTCCTTGCTCTGCAGCAATTTTCTCTAACCCGGGGCCTCACTTCCCGGATCTTGTGTCTCCGCAGCTCTCCCTCTGACTGTCACCAGCTCTCCTGGGTGGGACCCGTGCTCCACGAGCCCGCATTCCCCACCATGTTCCTTCCAGCAGCTCTCACCTCCACTGGGGCCCACTCCATCCTGCTGGGCACCGTTCGTGCCCAGTGTCCCCACTGGTTAGGCCCCATGATCTCATCCACACACGGGCACCTCCACAGACCTGCAGGCATCTGCTTTCACTGATTACGTGTGTTCCATTTTAATCACACTGGATTGGGGCTACAATTTCCTTTTGTGTTTAAATATACATTTAAGGTCATTTTCTCTCAGCAGTTGATCTGTTTGTCTAGTGGTGAGCTCCACATTTAAAACGCTACCGTGGGGGCGCCTGGGTGGCTCAGTCCTTAAGCACCTGCCTTCGGCTCAGGTCATGATCCCAGGGTCCTGGGATCGAGTCCCGCGTCGGGCTCCCTGCTCAGCGGGGAGCCTGCTTCTCCCTCTCTCACTCCCCCTGCTTGTGTTCCCTCTCTCGCTGTGTCTCTCTGTCAAATAAAATCTTTAAAAACAAACAAACAAAACCACCCGCTACCATGACTTAGAACCAGTCTTCCGTGATTAGCAGGGGTCCTGGCTCTCCGCGGGGTGCCGTCCATTCACCAGGAGATCGCGGGCGTGCAGGGCGGGGGGTGCATGGCCTGGGGGTTTCCACAGGAACAGAAATCGTCCGCGGGTCAGGACCACAATATTGTACATACAGTGGGACGACGGGGAAGTGCCTGTGTGGGGATGTGTCACACTTCTGAGCCCGAGTACTGCTTCGAGCGCCTGGCTGAGCCCGTCCTCCACTTGCTCCGTGCGACCCCCGATGCCCTGCAGGCTGCTCAGCCCGGCCCTGAGCACCAGCTTCCCATCTGTGAGCGGGGACGCCCCCGGTGCCCACCACCAGGGCTGGTGTGAGGATTCACGAGGCTTGTGTCAGGGGCTGGGGACATGCAGGGCACCCCCGCCCTCCTCCAACAGTCTCCAGAATCCTCCTTAGGCTGAACTGAAGCCTGCCCTACCCCCCAGTAGATTTGGACCCAGAGCCGGGCAGCAGTGAGCTTTGCAGGAAGCACTTCGGTGAGGGAGGCGGCTCCTTTCCCTCCTGCTGTTCGCGCTGTTTAGTGAAGATAGAAGTGTCAGGGATGGTGAGTCCTTTATTAAATAGCAAACGTAAAGACTGATTTTCTGGGAGGAGGAGGAGACACTGCTCAAGCAAGGGCAGAGGCCAGGGGGGCGGGTCGAACCGTCTCTAGGACCAGCTGCCCCCGCGAGGACATCAGGAAGCCCGTAGGTTTCTCAAGGAACTGGGAATTCACTGGTGAGTGCCCAGATCTGCAGTCGACGGCGTTACTGTGTTTTGTTCTGCTCGTTTTACGTTGAAAGTGTGTCCTCATCCCGCTACGGAGAGAACCTCTGCTGGGTTACCTGCCTTCATGCCCAGCGTCCAGAGCCATCCTCACCGCAGGGCAGACTGGTGCTGCGAGGGCTTCTGAGGACCTGGGACCGTGGTCCTCCCGTGGACAGTGCTCTGGTTTCCTCTGGTATCGTGCCCAGGGAGGGAGCAGAGCTCCCACATCAGTAGCCCTAAGCTCTTGCGGAATTGAATTCTCACACTTATGTGTAAATTGTTGTTTCAATTACGCTTTTGTTCAGCAAACAGAGCAGAGAGCAGGATACACAGAATCACATTTGTTCAGGGCTCACCTGGAGCCAGGTGTAGCGCTGAGTGCTTTGCATAAATTAGCTTGTTGAATCTTCTTGGCCAGTGGCTTCAGAGGTGGCTCCACTTACTGTCCCCATTCCATAGATGGGGAGCTCCACAGGCGGAGCTGGACTCCGGGGCAGGCTGAGCTCCTAGCTGCTGTCTGATCGTCATTGGGCATTTGAAGAACAGAATCATGTTTAAACACCTATGGGAGTTTAAAAATACCTGGTTCCAGTGGAGAAATTGTATAATAGGAGCTGTTGTTCCAATTATATCTATTTTGTGTGTTTGCATGTCTGTAAAAATGTTGAACAAGTGGGCCGCCTGGATACCAGGCCCTCACAAGGTCATGGAGGATTGATGTGCAGATGTTGAGTCTGAAATGTGCCCTCTTCCTCGGGCCCGGGTCATGCTGACCCCAGGAGGGGGCCCTCCTAGTGTCCCAGGTTGCGGACAGTCCTCAGTCCTGCACACACCCCTCCCTGCCCATGCAGCCTCTGATTGAGGCTGATTTGGGAATAGCTTTCTGGGCCACCTGCCTCGCAGGGGCTGAAAGGGACATTTTCAGGTTGATTGGTAATTAAAGTCTTCAGCTCCAACATGCAACTGAAGGTCGAGTGGCTGAGAGGAATGTGGGAGCTCTAGGGGTGTGGCCCCACGTAGGGCACCTTCATCACCTGCCCCAGAACGTGTCACCAACCATCTGAACTCCCCATGCCTTCATTTCCTTCATCTTCTTGTAAAATGAGCTTTAATTTGCTTCTGTGGCTGCTTACAGCATTCACAAGTTAATTTGTTGTTTTATTAGCCACAGGTTCATAGACCTAATTTGGTAGTCCAAGTGTAATTAAAAATCTTGGAATAACAGATGTATGTACCTGTAAACTAGTGGGTACCTGAGACCCTTCAAAGAATTGTCTACACGTATTTGATGTATCATCTGAAACTTCACCTCTTTTATTTGCTATTCTACTTTGGAGGCCAAATTTAATTATAAGCTCATTAGGTGAGGTCTCATAATTTTGATCTTGCAGAAGCCAAGATGAGAGAGTAAAGTTTACCACCATGCATTTGAGGTACTCTTAACTTCGGGGCCATGGGTGTAGAAACGGTGGAGAAGGAGAAAGTCTTCCTCTACCCTTCAAGGTCTTCCAGCTGGACAAAGAATTAAATTTCTGTGAGAGAGATCAACAGGAGAAAAAAAACCAAAGTTTTATCACATGCACACAGAGGCCCAATAATGAAACTGAGACCCAGAGAAATAACCAATGCAGGGGGATTTTATACCTTTTTAGACAAAGAGGTAACAAATCTGTGGGGAATTGGCAAGACAAAGAACACTTCTGTTCTGGAGCTTCAGTTTGGGCTGGCTGGTAAATGAGGCATAAGTAACAAGAAGTATTTATACAGCCCTCCCAGCCCTGAATTTCCCACCTCTGGTGACAAGGAAGTCCCTTCACCTCCTGATACAGGGAGACCACCTTCCCTGTGGGAGATTTGTTCCTTGCTTTCAGGGGGCAGAGGGAAGACTGAGTTTCCATCTTCCACATGCTGTCTCCTCAGTAAACTTTCATTTAAAATAATCAATATGTGGGGCGCCTGGGTGGCTCAGTCGGTTGAGCGTCTGCCTTCGGCTCAGGTCATGATCTCCGGGTCCTGGGATCAAGCCCCATGTTGGGCTCCTTGCTCAGCAGGAAGTCTGTTTCTCTCTCCCCCTCTGCCTCTCCCCACTGCTTGTTCTCTCTCAAATAAATAAATAAAATCTTTAAAATAAAATAAAATAAAATAATCAATATGCCCAAGTGGCACATTTGGGAGCAACCTGTCCTGGGCCTTACAACACTGAGAAGGACCTTCAGGATCTTTTCATTAAGACCTTGCAAAATAGATAGTGCTGTGAGTGGGAGAGCACTGGGGGCGGGGGGATGGCCTTCTTGCCCAGCCCCTGAGTCTGTGTTAAGGTGGTGTCAGCAAGTGGAGAAAAAGGACAAGGAGGCAGACCCACAATTAACTGACCTGACCGCAGGTTCATGATCTCATAAGGGATGAGACAGTCTCTCATCCACCCAAGAAATTAGGGTGACGTGGTCCGGTGCACACTTGAGTCACAAGCTCTTGGTGCTTTGTGTCTATGAGCTTTGCTGGACTGAGGGAGACACCCAGATTTAAATTCGGCTGGGAGATTTTGGGGGTGAGAGCAGCTTTACCTTTCTAGTCTAGAAATAGAATTCTTCTCTCTAAGCCCGGTCAGTGCAACACTGTTCCCCTAGGCTTCTTAATAATCCCGACGAAGCATAATAACTAAACAGCTGTCGCTGATGTCTACCTTGCGGCAGGCATGGTTCTAAAGACTCATCTTGTTCTCCTGCAGTCGCATGGAGAAGGCGCTGTTAGGTAGTATTATGACTCCCTCCCCAGATGAGGGAGTGGAGGCACAGAGACGTGACTTTCTCCCTTGGCCACACAGCCAGAGGGGCAGAGTGCTTTCTCTCTGGAGGCCGCTCCCCATGCTTCAGCAGACAGTGTCAGCTCCTGCAGAGAGAATGCCGGTCCATGAACATAGGTGGGTGCTCATCTGCACAAAATCCTTAGAGTCACCATGTTTTATCATCTGTCATTGCTTCCTGATCTGGGGAAGAAATAAGAAGACCTACTGAGGGTCGAGTACATTCCCAGCAAAGGCAAAAAGACAATCTCACTTAGGACTAATGCTGTGGACATTTCTGCTAATTTGATTACTTTGCTATTTTACAGTCCTTGCATAATCCCTTTCAGCCAGAGTAATGGATGCTGCCGACTGCTGTGTGTTCAAGGGGTGATGGGGGCAAGTGGGGGGTGGTCAGCTCTCTGGTGCTTCTTGGGGTGCAGGCTGAGGCCACATCCTGGCAATGCCCTTTCTCTGGCTGTGCGATTCGAAGCTCTAAATGCTAATAGCGTCCATCGCATGCGTGAGAGAAGCCATTCATAATCTTCCTGGCAAAGGTCCTCCTGAGGCTTGAACGTAGGGTCTGGCTCTGCGCTCACCACCTGGGAGGCGAGTGAAGACGTCACCCTGCAGCGGGGCGTTCCTGCCGTGCCATTTTCAGACGTGAGAGCTTCCAGCAGATCCAGCACAAGTTCTGGCCCCTCCGGCTTTTTACCACCCGAGGCGCCGTCGTACTACACCTCCCACACCGTGGATCCTCCGTCTGAAGGTTTCGTGGCAAAATAAGCGGCATCCACGTCATAGTTCCCAGTTTGAACCAGGTGCCTGCCAGTCTAATGTGAACTGGAGCATCACCGTCATCCCACTGAGCTCTTTCATGTCGGTGGAGAGCTGGCCCCCGGGCTCCTTGTGGGTAAGGGCCAGGCTCTGACACACGGGAGGCCGTCCGTGAACCTCTCCCTGCCCCATAGCCTGCGGGGCTTGGCTTCCTCCATTTGAGAGCCTCTGCTCTTTAGAATCTAAGTCCAGAGTGCTTGAGGGTTTCGCTGAGGCATTGATCAGGAAGGCAAAAGGACACTCCCAGCACACTGGGTAACACCGAGTTGGGGCCATTGGCATGTCAGAAGCTGGCCAGCTTTTCCCTGGGGATGGATTTTAATTTGTGCAAAAGCAAACAATTACTGTGGCTCTCTGTCACTTTGCACGTTAGTTACTGTTATTCTGAAAATGTCTCCTTTTGCTGACGGGTCATGGCGGGTTATGCTGGGAACCTGCCTCCCAGCCTTCTGCTCTTCTCCCAATGTATGGTGTGAGCAGGTGGGGTGGGGAGACAGACACACAGACACACAGTGCAAGAAGAGGGAGGGGGGAGAGAGACAGAGAGAGGCACAGGGAGAGACACACAGAGAGATTCAAAGAGAGAGAGAGAGACAGAGAGAGAGGGAAGAGAGAGACACAGAAAGAGAGACACAGAGATAGGGAGAGACACACAGAGAGACACAGAGACACAGGGGGAGGGAGAGGCCAGGTTGAGCACAGGGGATACTCCGTGGGAACTTATCCGTCATGTTGCCCATTTTTGTTCTCCTTCCTGGAGCATGGTCCCCTGAGAGCCTTGAGTGAGGAGGGTGGGCTCTTTCTCCTGTGGGTGCTCTGGGCCTCACCTGGCCTTGACTCCTAGACTGGGGGCCTGCCTGTGTCTGCTTCCAGTTACATTCACTTCCCTGGCTCTTGAACACTCCCTGACCCTGTGGCTCTGTGCTCAGTACTTGGTCTGAGGTTGTCCCCTGGGAACTGAATTTGAGTGTGACAGTCAAGTGTGCATGGCCCAGCTCAGGGAGCCTTGGGGAAGCTCAGGGGAGAAGCCATGTGAGGTAAGGCAGGCATCTAGAACTGGCTGCATATTTGGCTTAGTCCCTGTAGGAAAGCCAGCTGCCACCCAGCAGACCATGATGCCCCCAGCTTGGTTAGATTGCAGCAAGAGTTGGTGGGGGAGAATAGGACCTGGGTGGGAATCCAGGCTATAGGCTAAAGGGGGTTGGAGATGGCAGCCTCACCTTTCTGCAATCAGGTCTGGTGATAGAGCAGAGATGTCTGGCCCAGAGATGAGGAGGATGGCACTGGTCAGCCTAGGACCCTAACACGTGGCTTAGGGCTTGGAAGCCATGGTCTTAAAGTCCCATATCTGTGGTTCAAAACCTAGCTTTATCATCTAAGAGCTATCTAATCTTAGGGAAGCAGTTTCTTCACTATAAAATATAGATTGTGAAGGTAGATGGAAGAATAGTAAAACACCATATCTAAGGATGCTTAATGTAGGGCCTTGCACAGAGGAAGGCTCCCAAAGCATTAGTAGCTATAATGAGGATGGTAATGGTGGCTGCAGTGGTGGTGGTGGTGATGATGATGATGATGATGATGATGATGTTGGTGATGATGGTGATGATGGTGATGATGGTGGTGATGGGGATGGTGGGGATGGTGATGGTGGGGATGGTGGTGGTGGTGATGGTGGTGATGATGGTGATGATGATGGTGATGATGGTGGTGATGATGGTGATGATGGTGGTGATGATGATGGTCATGGTGATGATGGTCGTGGTAGTGATGGAAATGATGATGGTGGTGATGATGGTGATGGTGATGGTGGTGGTGGTGATGGTGGTGATGATGGTGATGATGGTGGTGATGGTGATGATGGTGGTGATGGTGGTGATGATGACGGTGGTGATGGTGGGGATGGTAGTGGTGGTGATGGTGGGGATCGTGGTGGTGGTGATGGTGGGGATGGTGCAGTGGTAGGTGATATGTGTCAGTGGAGGTAGGAATATTGTGAAGAGCGGGGTCCCCAGCACAGCATGGACCCACAACACCAGGAAGAGAATTATAGTAGGAAGCCCACCTCTACCAGCCATAAGGGTCAGTAAGATAGAGCTGTGGTTGGCTGCATGTTCAAGACCCAGTCATACTCTAGGCTCATCAGATACTGTCCTGATTTGGGGCTTCTAGTCTAATTATAATTCTACCTATGTGGGGCTTGAGGGCCCAGGGTGGCCCCTGCCCTTCCAGGCTGGCCTGGTTCCTGCATTTGTGGGAAGGTGGCTGTGGTGCCTGCAGCAGGGTGGGCCTGCCTGGCCCACCACCCAGACAGCGTCCACCTGTCTCCCCATCCACGCACGACCCTCTGCAGCCATCCACAGAACACAGGTGCATATGCTGCGGGCAGCATCTGAAAAACAAGCATTTAGAATGTCCCCAGGTGGGTCTGAGTCAGAAGGGCAGATTGAACAAAATGTCTCGAGGTGTTTTATTTTGATTAAAACATTAAAGTGCCTGGCAGCTCCTCGTGGTAATTGTAAATCTTCCTTCAAGGAAAATGAGCAAATGGGAAGGACATGAAATGATGACTTGAGGTTTCAGTGGTTTGCAATGCCTACTTGATTTTACATGGGAAACTGTGTACTCTAGCTCCCAAATTCATTTTTGGAAAATGAGTTATTGACTGCAGATATAATTTATTATTAATAAGCAAAATATGTTTGCAACCTGGGTTTGATGGGGTAGTTAGCATAGCTGGAAGAAGGAATAATAAGTGGGGCAGAGAGGGAGCCCGCAGGAGGGTGAGGAAGAGGAGGGTGCACCCCGAGACAGACCTGCTGGGATCCTCCTGATGTGCAGTCTCATCCTGCCTTGCTCTGCGTTAGTTTTCCTGCCATCTTCTGGGCAAAGCTACACTGCTCCTAAATGCAGAACTTGGCCACCCCCCACCCAGCGTTTTGTTTTCCCCAGATGATCAGATTTCTCCTGTCTTCCCCTTGATGTTGCCCAGGGAGTCCCAGTCATTAGGGAGTCTCCCTGCTAGAGGGGGGCTGTGGGTGGCTGTGGTCCCCGCAGGGACTAAGGTGAGAAGCTAGACAGGTTCTCAGCTCTGCCATGGGTGATGGTGGGCTGAGGGTGGCAAGGGACCCAGAGGTGCCAAGGTCCATGAGCTGACACCTGCTGCAGAGCTGGAGGCTGGGAGAGCCTCGTGCCTCCAGCCATCAATGTCCCCATCTGCAGAATGGGCTCCCGCAGCTCCCAGTGTTCCTGAAATTATGGTAGTGACAGCAAGGGGAGGAAGCAGAACGCTTGGAAATTGAGCCTTACACTGAGGTTCAGGTTAGGTCCTCGTTTTCCTCCAGCCAGTCATATCTCACGGACGTTCCTTGCTTAGCTGAAAACACCTGTTTGAAAATTAGGGAAAGGGAAACATCCTCTAGCTTTTTAATTCTCACTTGTGTTGGTCTGAGAGTCCTGGTGAGATGACACTAGCTTCCCGGTATGCCCCGATCATGAATGTTGGGTTTGCAGGCGCGAATCTGTTCATGATCCTTCCATCTCGGTGCTGCAGGGTCCAGATTCTGATTTATTTATTTATTTTTAAAGATTTTATTTATTTGACAGAGAGAGACAGCAAGAGAGGGAACACAAGCAGGGGGAGTGGGAGAGGGAACACAAGCAGGGGGAGTGGGAGAGGGAGAAGCAGGCTTCCCGCCGAGCAGGGAGCCCGACGCGGGGCTCGAAACCAGGACCCTGAGACCATGACCTGAGCCGAAGGCAGACGCTCAATGACTGAGCCACTCAGACGCTCCCAGATTCTGATTTATTAAACAATAACATTTAGAAAGCATTTATCTTTGAAAATTAATATTAAAACCAGAAAGTCTTCTTTCGGCTTGAAGGTATCTACTTATATTTATTTAGATAATTATCAAAGGGCTTACTTAATAATTGATGGTGGTATTTAAATGATTATAAAACATAACCGTTGTGGGGCCACTGCCGGGGGGGTTGGTCAGGGTGGCCGGGAGACAGGCGGATGCTGAGCTGCGGGAAGCTACAGAGCTGGAGCGATTTTTCCGTGCAAGCGGGGAGGAGGATACATTGTGTATTTATGAGTACATTTATCCAGAATGTCCACCTTTGTGATAATAGAATTATTGTACAAGTCATGCCATGTGCATATAAAAAGGTCTGTTCCTCAGAGTTCTAAGAACGATTCCCCAATGCTTTTGAAACAAATCTCTGTTTTTATCATAATTGTAGTACGCGAGGATCAGTTTCCCCTTCCTGTTCCGTTCACGTTCCTATTTAAATGGTTTGTGGTTTCCAGGTTTGTGAAGGCTGAGAGCCTTCCCGAAGGCAGACAGTGGCCTTTCCCTGCCCAGCACGGTCGGGCAGGGGATGATACCACAGTGCATGTGCGTCGGGGCTGTGTGCATTTTCCCTCCAACTGTGCAGGTCTGTCTGCTCTAACACCAGCAAGAAGATAGCGCTCAGGAAATGGAGGCCGTGTGGGAGACTGGGGACTCTCAGGGCCATGGGGCCCACGCCACTGCCACAGCCTGGGCTGGAGCACGTTCCTGTGGAGCTCGTGCTTCCAGACCTGGTTCTGGATTTGGGGGATCCCTCAGAGGGGGGTTCTGGATTTGGGGATCCCTCAAAGGAGGGTTCTGGATTTGGGTGATCCCTCAGAGGGGCATCTGGATTTGGGGATCCCTCAGAGGGGGTTCTGGATCTGGGGATCCCTCAGAGAGGGGTTCTGGATCTGGGGATCCCTCGGAGGGGGGTTCTGGATCTGGGGATCCCTCAGAGGAGAGTACTGGATTTGGGGGATCCCTCAGAGGAGGGATGCAGGATTTGGGGATCCCTCAGGGGAGGGTATAAGATTTGGGGATCCCTCAGAGGAGGGGTGCAGGATTGAGCCTCCAAGGAGATCAGAGGTGGCTTATGAAGGTCAGTCTGTTTTCTCTCAACCTCAGGGTCCTCTCCCCTGGAGTCCCTTGGGGGCTGGGTGGGGCTGGCCCCTCAGTGGTTGGGGCTGGTCCCTAGGGTTCCTGTATTAAAATTATACCCGGAATTTAATTTATGGACATGACTGTATGACCACAAGCAGAGGCCATGCACCTGCCCTTTCCCCCACCCCTGTGTTCCTAATCCTCTGTAACGTGAATGCGGGGTCCCCATATGCAGCCATCCCAGCATGTGCAGGCCTCCTTCCAGCTCTGCCTGTGGACCCCTCCCCCCCCACCCCCATCCCCCGTCTCCTCCAGCTCTGACACCAACGTGTGCTCACTCTGCGGCAGTCGGGTTCTCAGTCAGTGTTCTGGACACAGGACATGTTTACCTCTGCCGCCTCCCCCCAGCTGCTACAAGCAGTGGGCATGGCCCTCCAAATTCCCCAGTCTGGAGAACCCTTCTGCATGGACTTGCCACCCCGTCTGGGCTCACGATCAGCCTTCACAGATGATGGCTGCATGCGCAGAAGGCCCACCACTCCACCTTCCCTGGTGGCCTCCCAGGCCTGGAGCTGCCCTTCTCTCTGATGGCTTATTCCTCCCCTTGTGTCCTGCCCCGAGTTCTGTCCTTCCTGGATGTCTGGGGGCCTCGGAGGCAGGGACGAGCCCCCCAGCATTTCCCTATCCCCCGTGCCCCATGCTTGAGCGCACTGCCTCAGTGTCTACCCGGAGGACCCTCGGCTGAACCCCACTGTGCAGTCCACTCCCAGGTTGACGGCTGTGGGACCGTCATTCCCATCACCGGACCTGGTCGTTCTGATGGGGGCCCCCCAGCTTTCCTTGTGAGGATTCTCTCTGCTGACCTTGACTGGACCCCCAGCAGGGCGGGTCCACTGATGCCCGATTATTCTTTCAATGTTGGCTGTCTGTGTTATTCTAGAATGCAGAGCCACCTGTCAGTTCTCCAGACTGGGGAATTTGGAGGGCCCGCTCTGTAGACCTGGGGGTGGGTTGGGTGGGGTGGCAGCCATGATCATCTTGGCCCCATGACATCGGCCACATCCTGGGCTCTGCGTCTTGAGCTCCCCTGCTTCCGGTGGCTTGAATACAGCATGTAGGGGACAGGTGTCTGCAGCGCAGGCCCGGGGCCTCATGAGGGGGCTCTGGGGGGCACTCTACCCTCCAGGATGTGTCCCTCATTTGGTCTACACAGGGAGGCTATGGAAAGCGGTGCCCACTGCAGCTGGGGCTACTTAGAGGTTTTTATTTTATTTTTTCCAAATTGAAGTTCAGGCCGTTGAAAATTGTCAGGGTGAGAGACAGGCCAGAACGAGGCCGCTCCACGGAGAAATCATCATGGGAATAATTCACTTCTGCGGGTTCCTGAGGGGTGTCGCTCCCAGAGCCTAGCTACCTTCACCTTTCTCTCACTTTTTGATTTTATTGCTATTCTTTTGACGTTAGGAGGAATTGAAAACCTGTTTAGGTTTTATAGCATCACATTTCAGAGGTAAGTGACGCGGCCGGTAGCCAGGATGCGTGTGATTCATGCGGCACAGCGAAGCCTGGCGTCCCTGTTTAATTGTGCAGTGCTCCCCCGAAGAGGTCTGCCGGGATGAAAGGATAAAGGGCTAAGATGAACATTTTCTTTCCCTTTTTAAGGGAACCACTTATCAAGCACAAAAGGCAGTGAAATCAGTTCTGATGAGATTGGATTGAGGGAGGATGCGTCTGGTTATGAAATGAACCATTGGATGTGACGCGGCTGGCTTCTCACGGCGGTCCCCGAGAGAGCGCCGGGCCAGCGCAGAGGCAGGACAGTTCCCGGGCCAGACCCCGGACACGACCCGCTGAGCCCTTGGCCCACCGGTGTGATGCTGGGCTTGGGGGCCAGACTGCCTCCAGCCTGCCTGCAAACCTCTCCCTCCATTCACTGGTGAAGTCGGGAGGTGGGTGAGATTATTCCCCGGGTTTCTTCTTGGCATAAAGGACCAAGTGACATTTAAGCCTTTGAATGTTTCAGGGTATCCATTTGTGACAGCTTATGCAAATCCCTTGCTGGTTTCAGTCTGTAACAACTTGGAAGCGGGCAGCATACTTTGTAGCATCTTCTAAAAAGAAATCTATTCCCGAAGTACACTGGGTTGCATTTACACTGGCCCTTAATTCATGATGGCAGAGGCAGAGATCGGGGTGGGGGGATGCGGCCACCAGCCCAGGGACACCTCGATCCCCCGGGGGGAGCAGGAAGAGCAGGAGTGATCCCCCCTGAGCCTCCGGAGGGAGCACAGCCCGCTGACAGCTGGACTTAGGATTTCTGAGATCTGGAGCATTCCTGCTGGTTGAGGCCACTTTGTGGTCATTTATCCGGGCAGCCCCAGGACATTAGAACAATGAGCAAAGTGAAATTCTGTGGGAATGTTGAGGGGATGTGTGGTGCACATGACACAGCCCAGGGCGTCCTGGCCCCCCAGACATGCAGATCCCCCTCCATCCTGCCGTGTCCCCTCCTCTGTGGGGCTTTTGTCTCCCCTCCCACTGGCACTCTTCGCTGTCCAGGCTGTCACAGGTCTGATCCAAGGTCAACCCACTGACCCTGGGGGCTGGGCAGCGAAAGCACTGGTGGAAAAAGTCCCCCTCACAAGGGGGCTTCTCCCTTAAGGGAAGTCTGCTCTGAAGACAAATTTCCCCTTGTCACATTGTAGCTTCCTTGATTCATTTTAGCCTGCGGAGGAGGAAGGATAGACAATGCATTCCATTCAAGGACACATGCATTTGATTTCCCCCGTGCCCCACACTGCATGGGAGCTGGTGGCTGGTGAGCTGCTCGCCTAGCCAGAAGTGTGGGTCAGCTGGCATTCGAGAGACCTCCTCCCCTGGGAAAGAGCTTAACAGGTGCTTCCTGGCACCTGGGGGGATCTAACCATGTTCACCCCCATTTCTCAGCCATGCATATGGAGGTTACGAGGACAAGTAACTTGCTAGTTTTTGGAGCCTGTCAACGGTGGGTCTGGGTCAAGATCCGTGCTTTCTCCTCAAACACCCCCGGCCCCCCGATGCCCCTTTACTTCCTTCCACCCAGACCACACCCAGTTTACACAAGCCACGGGAGAGAAAGAGCTTGTCATCGAATCCAAGGGAGCCAGGTGGGCTGATGCTGCGCCTCCCGGCCAGGGCCCCTCCAGGACCCTTCCCACTGCACAAAGGCCTGGTGCACACTCCGCAGCCCGAGTGTTTTTATTGCTGGAGGCTGGACGGCAGCATCGGCAGAGCGTGATGGCGCAGGGATGGCCAGAATGGATGAAATCCAGTGGAGGAGCCCAGCTGGGCTAAACATCCTTAGCCACATGCCAAGGGCAGATTTCATCCAAACAGTCCCCTTTTCCATGTATCTCTGTGATGTCTTGGAGTCCCCTCGTGGTGGTGGCAGCACACCCAAGGCCAAATGACCCAATTAAAATGACTGTAATTAAGAGCAAACATCATAATTAATTCTCTCTTGTAAAAACATTCACTTTATCCCTGGACGAGCCGGCTTTACGGGGCAGTGAAACTGTCCCTCTTCAAGCAACGGTGTGAGTAGAGAGGGCTCCAGGTTGGTGCCCAGGACTCTCCTCGGGGACTCTAGGAGACCCACACCAGGACCCGGATGAGGGATCCCAAAGGCTGTTGGAGGAGCTGTGGCCACCTGGCAGGCGGAGCCGGTCACACCAGCCCCCTTGGTTTGTGGCTTAAGGTCCCGCCCCCCCCATTTCAGCTGTGCTGTGCTGGAGACACCTGCTGCCCACTCAAGACTTGCCACCCCTTCTGAGTGGGGGGGGTTGTAGCTGGAAAGTGGCAGCAGCCCTGCCTTGGACACCCTGAGCCAGGGCAGCCCACTCGGCCAGGCCGACCTTGAACGTAAGCAGAAGTGATGGGTGTCAGCTCCCTGGCACGGTGTCGAGGGGTGGGCATGCGTGTTCTCCACCTTGCGTCCCCTGCTTTCCTTGTGATCCCGGCCACACAGAGGCTCTGGGGATGTGGCCCCGAAGAGGAAGGATGGCTTCCTGAATCATGGTCGCTGACACTCATCGGCTCTGACGCAAGTGATGAATCATCTCCAAACTTGAGTGGCTTCGCGCGGCAGGGAGAACCTCTCCTTAGAGTAGACACAAGTGCATGTGCGGGGTCAATTTAGATATTCTACCAGAAGCGGCTTGTCTGACGACAGAAGAGCAGCCTGGCACTTCTCAGTCATCAGCCTCATTTAACACCTATCCTTCACCAGGCCGGCGGGTGTCGCGCGGTGTGCTGTGGGGACACGGGGGGGGGGCGTGAAGGAGCACCCCCTCCCGCACAGGCACGGTCAGGGAGGCGCCGAGTCTGGGGGTGCTCATGCAGCCTGAGCACCGTTCGCACCCGCCTCGGCTCCTCGACGAGCCCTCTCCCAGCCGTTCCAGGCTCTTCTAGGGCCGTTGTCATGACAGTTCTTGAATTCAGAAGTGGCATTCCTGGCGGCTGCGCCGTGAATCAAGCATATGCATGTCAGGCTGGCCTCCGGTCCTCTCCCATCGTCTGTGGCCCACAGGAGCCTCTTACCCCAAACCTCCACTTAGGATGGCAGCTGATTCACATGCACCGTCAGGCAGGCTCCAACGGAGGTGTGTGTCTCCTCGGAGACTTCATTAGTTAAATGGTTGCTTTCTCCTAATTAAACTATAAAATGTGAATATATTCCATTTAAGAAATGGGAACAATTTAGAAGTATATAGAATCGGCCTGCTCTCAACCCTGTTCTTCTCACAAAGGAAACCTCTCTTAGCAGGGTCACGTGATAATCAGAATATTTCCCGTGCCTTACGTGCGCACAAATATATTCATGTTCGTTTTAACGTGCATGGGGTTGTACAGTGCAGAATTTAGCAACATACCTTGAAGCCCAAAATGCAGTGACGCAGAAAGAATGTCCAGTCTTAGCTGCTCCAGGAATAGTCCGTGGCATGGGCATAAACATACTTGTTTGTGGTTGGCGATAGTGTTGCTAACGTGGGGCATCAGAAGCAGTCCTTGATGAGTTTTTTCTACACGCTTCTTCAAGCAGGTGGAAAAGTATCACATGTAGCTGGTGATAATGTAACTTGGCACAATGTTTCTAGAAAGAAATGGATTAATATAAATCAAGGTGCTTAATTTTATATATTATTGAATCCAGCAGTTCCAATCATGGGACTCGATCCGAAGAAATCCCATCATCAGAAATCCCACATGGGGTTGCAGCCCACGCCCACGGGACTCGATTGAACCCGTCACTCCCCCCGTGGCCCCGGGGTGGGGGCATCTTCATAACTTCTATGACCCGTTTTTCCTCCCCTCACACGAGGGGCTGACAGGAGTTCTCCCAGCACAGGGCATGCCTGGATGTGGGGTGAGGTAGGGGTCAGGCTCTGTAGCAAAGTGACCAGTCGATCTCAAGCTTGAAATAGCAGATGAAAGCTTAGAGCATGATTACAGGCCCACGGTGGGTGCAGGGCGAGCATAAGGACATGCCACAGAACATAGTTTAAAATAGGGCAATCAAAAATAATAAAAGTCTAAGTGCCCAACAGTAGGGACTGAGCAAATTGCAATCTAGAATTCTGTTGAAAAAGGAGACAGCTATTAAAATTGTGCTCGTGAAGAGCTTTGGAGGCACGGAGATGGTATATTGAAATATCGAGTAAGGCAAACAGTCCCGGGGCTTCAGCGATGGGCTTACAGACATGAGAGTGAAGCCAACGCTCCAGGAAGGAGCTGCTGACACCTACATCTGCACGACAGTGTGTTCGTGCCAAGTCTGCCAAATTGCTGGACTGTGACCCATTACGACTGCCGCGTGCGGTCTCCCTGCCACCTGGTCGCGGCTCCTTCTGCGAGGTCAGGGTGGAGTGCTCATGGGCACTCAGGATGCTGTGTGGAGAAGGGAAGGGCGAGTTCTTTTAGTTGGGCAGGTGCAGCGGGGATACCTTTCTGTAGTTCACTGCTCCCATCCAGCAGGGCAGGGCCGGCCACGCCAGGTGGACCCAGCTCCCGGGGCAGGTGCAGCTTCCCCCTCTGCTCTCGCCTCTGTCCTGCGCGGCTGGTACGGGGGAGCGTGTGGGGGCCCAGGCGCGTGGGACCAGGTTGCAAGCAAGTGGATGAGAACTTCTTTCAGTCGTCAGATGTGTCCAGCTGTAAGATGAGGATTCATCCTAACAACAACTAGTGCTATCTGAGCATCCTCCATAAGACAGCATATATGTGACACACACACACCACACGTGGCCATGACTTCCCATGGTAACCCCACAGGACCACAACACAGAAGTTATGGAATGCCTTTGCCACTGGGCAGAGCCCCTCGGCAACGCTGCACCCAGCGAGCGCGTCTGCCTGTGTATAGCTTTGGGGACGTGGGCGGGACCACAGCCCCTGCTGATGGGTGCCCCAGACCCAGGCAGGGGGTTCCATCTTGGTCCTGTGCCCCCTCACCCCCCATGGAGGCTCTTGGAGGAGCAGAGCTGGGAAGACCGTTGGGAGAATGTCGCGAGAAATAAGCCAACATTCCCATGGCCCATTTCAGGGAAGGGTTCCCGACACAGCTCAAAATCAGGTTGAGTTTGATTTCATAAGCTGGGTTCTGGCTATCCTCACGGGGTTCTAAGCCTTTCGGATGATATGACTTTCTGTCGGCATCCCAGTCTGTGGTTTCTGAGCAGAGATGCACCCCCACGTGAGGAAGACAGCCATACATACTTGCCAAGTGGCGACAATGGACAGGCTGTGATTCAGGCTTTCTGTTCACGGTTCCAGGCTCCTGGGAGGTTTGCTAATGTGCTAAGAGTATGCACCTGTTCCCCGTTTCCCCACTGTCCCTATGCTTGTCATAGTGAGTCCCAAGTGTGCCTAAACCTGAAACATGGCCTGAACCAGCGGGACAGAGACAGGATCTGCAGACAGCAGAGGGGCCTGGCTCCGGGGGTCGTGCTGCTCTCAGGGACCTCAGCAAGAGGAGTGATGAAAATGTACGGGGTTGGATTTAGTAACACACATACATTGTCTGCCCGAATCTACCATCAACTTCCTTTGCTCTTTGATCTTAAAATAGCGTGTGTGTGTGTGTTTGTGCAAAAATGTAACATCGGTATGTAAATAAGTGCATATGTGCCTGTGTCTGGGAACGGACTACACTCCCTGCAGGGACTTGGTATGTGATGAAGGAGGCATCTCAAATCAAGGGCTGATGTGGATCATCAGGAAAATGGCGCCGAGAAGACAGAAGCCACCAGGTGGATTACGGATGTGCATCCGTGCCTCACACCTTCGTCGGATGAAGTTCAGATGCAGCCGACAATGATAGGCAAGAATTAATTACGTGCTGTTGGTGAGGAGGCTCTTTCCCAGTGCAGCAAAAACCCGGAAGCTCTACATGAAAGACTTGCAAATCTGGCCCCTTAGAAATAAAACTGTGGGCCATAGAAACCACCATCACAACGAAAGTAGAAGGCGGACAGCATTTTCCCATTCCTTTCCCAGCCAAAAGGGCTCTGTGAATCTATAAGACAAAGATCCACAGTCCAGAGGGAAAATAAGCAGAAGTCACGGCCATATAGTTCACGGAAGAGAAGATACGCACAGAGACCTTTTTCAGCTGCGGGAAGGTGCTCCTCGCAGTCATAATGACACCGAGTCTGTCTTCATCAGAATGGACATTCCGGGGCACAGGAAATTTCACCTCTGTGTTCCCTGTGTACTCCCCTGGGCCAAGAACAGTGCCTGGCACACAGTAGCCTCTCAGTAAGCATGTGTTTGATGGAGGAGCCCAAAGGAAAGTGATCTCTCTTAAGACAAGCACCACCTCTCAGGTTGGTCCTAGGCAACACTCGATGCGCATAGTGTGGCCAGGAGCCAGAAGCCGGGCACTCCCCCGGGGAGGGGGGGTAGGTGTGGTCACTAATTAAAATGAGAAATGGGATGGCCAGTTCAGCAACATCAAAACCAGAATCATGAGACTGTAGCCTCCTACCCAGCCACTCTCCTACAGGGCTTCACCTTCACCTGAACTACTGGGGGGCAGGTGACAAGGACCCAGGGCTGCTCGTGGCAATAAGAGCTGTAAGAGCAAAAGACTAGAAAAATCTTCATGTCCATACAATGGAACACAATAAAAATGAGCATGCTCTGCTCATTCCCTGGCAGAACACCTAGAAAATGGGGAGGGGGTTTCTGCAGACTCTGGTCGTCCGTACAGTGGGTATTCAGAGCTGTTAAAAAGGACAATGCAAAATTTCTTTACCTGGATCTCAAAGCTACATGATTAAATTTAAGAGAAAAGGCACAATGCAAATATATATTACGGTACATCTATGTACAGAACAGAAAGCGTGCGTCCTCATATTCGTGTAGATGCGCAGAATGTCTGAGAGGCTCACAGAGAGACTAACGTTCATTAATTCCAAAGAGGTTTCTGTGTGTGGGTTGAGGAGTGGAGGGAGATATTTCACGTTATATTCTTCTGTATTTTTTTGGAACCTGAATAATTATTCATTGGGCATATTATCTATTAACATTTAAGTTGATTTAAAAAGAAAGGTACGGAGTCCGGTCCCACGTATAACTGTCACAGGCAAACACCCATAGTCAGATCTATTGAAACATTTGTGTGAAGCATCTTTTGAATTTTCTGTAATAATTATTCTGAATTAATGTTAATTATGTGCCCATTACTGAGTGTAGGAGTCATTGAAATATAGAAATTCAGATTTGTTTCTGCAATACTAAGATGTTGGGGCAGCCCACAGATGAAATTTGCCTTTTATTTCAGAAGCTCAGTGCCCTCTGACTGTGCTCTCTCTTTTTCCAGTGTGGATAAAGTAATTGGGCAAGCCAGAGGGATCTTCTATCTCCCGGTAAAAACTTTGAAACCCATTTTCTAGGTGTTCTGCATGGAAACTAGCCGAGCATGCTCATTTTTATTGTGTTCTATTGTATCCGTTGGTCCTTTGATTCCCACTATTTCAACTGATAAACCTTGCCATCAATGAAACTAATTGCATCAGAAACAGCCAGGGAACTTCATGAGCATTCAACACTCATAAATAACACCGCCAATTAACCGCCAGGACGGCGAAGCCCTCCATCTTCTTGTCAAAAGCCGGGTGCTCATGGCTTTAATTGCACTAGGGGTGGGCGGTGGCGGCACGTGCTGGGGACAGAGCGGAGGAGAGACTATCCTTTGGGAGGAGAGGAGCACCTCAGGATACAGACTGTGCGTTTACTCACTTGCAGATTGATCCCCTTCCGCCAGGCCGGAGACTAGCCAGGGAAGGAGCAGTGGTTGTGCAGGACATGGGGACTCCCCTCTGCCGGAGACCTTGGGGGTCTCTTTCTTCTTCTGACTGCTCACCCTACTTGCCCCAAAGTGGTGGGACCAAGCGCTCGGTAGGGGTGCCACCTGGGCCCGCCAGGGAGCTCCTCCCCAGAAGCGAGTGGCCCAAACATCCCACGCAGAGCTGTTTCGTCCTTGGCAGGTAGTGAAGGGGCCTGCAGGAGGCTGAGAAACTCCAGGCTGAAGAGAGAACCAGGGAGGCTCTGCTGCCCGCAAGGGGCAGATGATCTCAGCCTTGGTTTTCTCGCAGTGGAGTGGACAAAGGGCAGGGGAGATGCCCCCCTTGCAAACATCCCGCACAGGGCAGGAGTACTGTGGGGTGGGGATGGGGCCAGTCCTTAATGAGGCCATCGGGTTGAATCTCTGCAGAGCGGAACACCAGACCAAATGCTCCCGCTGGGCCACCTGGACTGCCATTGTGTGTCCCAGATAATGGGAGTTTCCGGGACAGCTCTGGATGAGCTCTCCTTGACTCTGAGGTCACACGGCCCCCTCACAGATATCTGCTGCTCATTTCATTACTGCCCCTGCCCATTCCTCAGAGCCTCCGGCACAGGGAGCTGGGGTGGGGCTGGTGGCGTCCTTGACTGGCATGACCCACCATCACTGAGGTCACGGTATCGAGACACTCCTGTGTGCTCCATCCAAGGTGCTTTGGCCTGCGCTTC
This sequence comes from Mirounga leonina, assembly GCF_011800145.1. NCBI lineage: Eukaryota > Metazoa > Chordata > Mammalia > Carnivora > Phocidae > Mirounga > Mirounga leonina. Next base: position 52,278,831 of record NW_023270265.1, on the reverse strand, counting down.
CCAGACCCTTGGAGCCAAGGGGTGTGTCTCTGGTGGCCTTCCCCGGTAGCATGTTGGAATGGAGGGAGGGAGCGGGCCGCCAGGGGAAGGACCCTTGTGGGGCACTCAGTGCAGAGTGGCAGGCGGGTCTAGAGCCTTCTGAGAAGATCATGTTTTAATTGGGTTGTTTGTCTTCTTCTTTTTTTTTTTTTTTAAGATTTTATTTATTTATTTGACAGAGGGAGACACAGCGAGAGAGGGAACACAAGCAGGGGGAGTGGGAGAGGGAGAAGCAGGCTTCCCATGGAGCAGGGAGCCCGATGCGGGGCTCGATCCCAGGACCCTGGGATCATGACCTGAGCCAAAGGCAGACGCTTAACGACTGAGCCACCCAGGCGCCCCTGTTTGTCTTCTTATTAAGTTGTTACAGTTCTTTGTGTATTCTGAGTGCTAACCCCTTTTCAGATAAATGATTTGGATATATTTTCTGCCATTTTGTGGGTCTTTTCACTTTCTTAATGTTGTCCTTTGATGCAGAAAAGTTTTTCATTTTAGAAAAGGTACAATTTATCTATTTTTTCTTTTGCTGCTTGTGTTTTTGGTGTCATAGCCAAGAATCCACTGCCAAACCTGAGGTCACATCTCTATGTTTTGAAAATTTTTATCACATTCTTCTCTATTTTGATATATTTGATGATGTCTTTCCCTTTTTTTTTTTTTTTCCTTAGGGAGAGAGAGAGTGTGTGTGAGTGGGGGTGGGGAGGGGCAGAGGGAAAGGGAGAATTTCAAGCTGACTCCACGCCCAGCAGGGAGCCTGATGTGGGGGTTCGATCTCACGACCCTGAAATCATGACCTGAGCCAAAACCAGGAGTCGGACCCTTAACTGACTGAGCCACCCAGGTGCCCCGATGTTGTCTTTCAAATGTATATATACATACATTAATATAAATGCATATGTATTTTATGTATAAGCTAGAAAGTAAGACAGAGCTCTGGGAAATATGAGTATATGTAAATATACTAGGGAATATAAAAATATATAATATAATTTAATGTGTATTATATATTTTAAGTATTTTTTCCTAGAAATTAGCTATGCTTCTGATTGTTTTACACGTTCCTCTCCGTTACGGGAGGTCCGCTGCCATTCACCGCCCCATGTCTACAGTCGGCCTTGTTCTTTTGTGCTGTAGATGCGCTCAGGTGTCTGGCAGCCCTGAGCTGCCCCTCTTCACTTCAGGATCAGCCAGTAGAAAGCTGACTGTGACTTCTGTGTCCATGTAGAGCCTCCAGGGACAGGTCTGCCTCGAGGTCGGGTGTGCTGGGTGCTGGCCGTTTGCTGGCGCTCCCTCTCAATGATTGGGCTGGAGGGTTTTGCTCCGGAATGGAAGATCCCCACACTAGCTGCCTCAGCTTCTGCCAGGCAGTGTGTCCAGCTTCTCGCTTATTTGCTGATTTGTTTCTCTTTTGTCTGACTGCTCTGCACATGGAAGGGCGCAGATTGATAAGCCCACTTATCTCTTCCAGAGGATGCTTGTTCGTTCATTTGAGCAAATATACATTTAATCAGCCATCCAACATTCATTAAGCATCTATTTTGTGTCGATCACATAGTTGATTTAAAATAGATTTAAAGATTAAAAGACACGGCTTCTGTTTTCCGGGAGCTCACAGACATGAGATGAGTCATTTGAATGTGATATGCTAGAACAGAAATATATATAGTGGGGAACACAGGACAATAAGGTCTTTACCCCGAGCAAGAGCCGGCGTGAAGGCTTTGCTGAGGATCGCATTCTCTAATGCACTGGGGAGGACTGTCAGGCGGGAAGGCAGACAAATTCCAGGAAATAGTAGCATCCGGGACAGACCCAGTGCGGTGAGCTGGAGAAGCCCACGGCTCGGCCTGCCCAGAGGCAGAGAGGAGGAATCATCACCGAGGTGGAAAAGTGACTTTGGCTAAAGGGGTTGGGGGATCCCCACTGAACCCAGGCCTGTGCAGGTGCATGGTGGACAGAAATGCTGGAGGCATGGTTTCCACCTCGAAGGAGTTTATCTTCCAAGGAGGGATTCATCAGCCAACAATTGAGTACGATCTGTAAAGACACGAGAAATGGACAGAGTGGAGGGCAGAGCAAGGATGTTGTGCTCACATGGGGAGTCACGGACGGTCGCAGGGAGGATGAGCCCTGAGCTGTGTGCGGGAGGGGTGGAGAAGGTATTCCAGATCGAGCAGTTGTCTAAAGCGGCATTGTTCTGGGGAGGGGGTTCAGGCAGTGGGGTGCTCCTGGGGAATAACATACCGATGGGAAAGGAATGGGATTCGAGGTGCCACTGAAGGGCATTGGATCAGATCTGCAGTAGATGTGTGGTTGATGCAGAGACTCTGATTCTAGGTGACACAGAGCTGACGCAGGTGGTAACCAGCTCAGTAGACCGGGCGAAAGGTAAACTCAAGACAAGAACCTTCACTGGAATATTTCTGAAACAAAGGGTTTCTTTTTACTAGGTGTTTCATGGTTAGTGTAGGATTAACTGTTTCTAATTTTTAATACCTTTACAAGAAGTAGTCATTAAAAGTGCACGCTCCTTAGAACGCGTCTGCCATCCTCCAAGCCAGCCCAAGCCTGCATCTTGGGCAGTATACCAAACACAATACACAGCACATGGACGTGCTGGGTCTCCTGCTCCCTGGCATTCCACAAAACGCACCTGCCCTTGTTGTAAGGATGCGTCTGTGTACGTGGGGATGGGCTGGCTTCTTGATGGCCTCGGCAGGGGGATCGTTCTTTCGGGTGATGGGTGGTTTACTTTGAAGCCAAACCAAAACAGGTTGTGCAGGCTGACGTTACAAATCAATGTGTGAAAACAGCACTGTTTCGTTTCCCTTAGCACACAGACTAAGGATCCCAAGCCTGTATTCGTTAAAGGTTATGTTTGCCTTAAACTAATTAAAGCCATTTGTATCAAATGACTGGAATAACTTCCCTTTTGAAAATAAAGAAAATAACTGAAGGAAGTTGGATTTTTTTTTAAAGTCTGAGTTAATTTCATCAACTGAAATGAGAACTGCCCTATTAATTTTATTACATCTAAATGTGAAAATAAATCAGCTAGCTGAGGACTGCATTTTCATATAGATTGGTCTGCAAAAAGTCAGAGCTGACTCAATTTCGGCTCTTCAGAGAGCAAGCAGACGACACGTGCCAGGATGCAGGTGTAGGAATCAAAGGGCCACTGCAGTCCGATGTGTGGCTGCAGAGGATGGTTCTGTTAGCATCACCTTTTGTTTTAATCACATAGAGTTACAGGAAACACAAGTACACTTTTGGGCACTGGGCATATACCCTTGTAAGTATCTATTCATTTAAATAACGCAAATGAGTTGGGGTAGGATGAATTTATCACAAATCATGATTCGTAGCTAAGAGAACTTTTATAATAGATGCTGTTCCTGGGCGCCTGGGTGGCTCAGTCGGTTGGGCGACTGCCTTCGGCTCAGGTCATGATCCTGGAGTCCCGGGATCGAGTCCCGCATCGGGCTCCCCGCTCAGCGGGGAGTCTGCTTCTCCCTCTGACCCTCCCCTCTCTCATGCTCTCTATCTCATTCTCTCTCTCAAATAAATAAATAAAATCTTTAAAAAAAAAATAGATGCTGTTCCTTTCAACTTAGGTAGGTAATGAGGTCCAGCTGGTGCCAAGCCCCCGGGGGTGCAGGGGCCAGAAAGACGCTGGGCGAGGCGGGCAGCCCCTACACCATCTTTATGATGTGATAGACCCTCGATATATGTTTCATCTCTGCCATTAGAGGACAGTGCCAGACACATTTCTTAGGACACAGGAGAAAATTCTTCAGAATTTTGTCTCTTACGTCTGCTCACAGGGGACCTGGGACCAGTGGAAGGGTCTAGAACATTCAGCAGGTGGCTTGATTGAGAGCCTGGAAGTGCGGGCACCTGGGCTCAGATGCACTTGGACCCTCTGCTGCAGCCGAGCTGTGCCAAATTCTGCCTCCCGATTCACAGCTACGCTTTAGTACAGCGAGGGTGCTTCAGGAGGAATGAATCGTCTTTCCCGATATATTGGGAAACAGTGTTTCCCCTAAACTTGTCACGCTAGAATCATTGCTAGCACAATGTTCTGGAAGCCCCCTCTAGAAGACAAGGCTGCACCTGTCAAAGAAGGTGACTGGACCCAGGGGGCCTGAGTTTGCACTTGGGGAGAGTAGGGAACCAGAGAGCCCTCTGCTCCCGACCCACAGGGGTCCTGTGCGCTTGCTCGCCCCCAGGCAGAGTCTGCCTGGTGGATGAAGCTGGTTTTGGATGATTTTGCCCCGGGAACTGCTAGAACCCCATTCCGTGCGCACCTGCTGTGGTAGATACTCTGCACAGCACCGCCTGTAGCCAGAATCTTCCGTGTAGTCTCGTTATGGACCGAATGCCCGTGTTCCCCAAAGTCATGTGTTGAAGCTCTAGCCGGCAATGTGACGGCACTTGGAGGTGGAGCCGTGGGGAGGTCATGATGTTTAGATGTGGTCATGAGAGGGGGCCCTCATGGGGGGATCGGGGCCCCTGTAAGAAGAGAACCAAGCATGCTCTTGCTGTCCGTGTGAGGGTGCAGGGAGACAGCATCCGCAGGCCAGGCCGAGGCTCTCGCCGGATCCCACGAGGCCGGCACCCTGGCCGGGGACTCCGAGCCCCAGGACCTGTGAGGAAGACGTGCCACCCCACCTACAGTGTGAGCTACAGGCGTCATTTGTCCCATTCTGTTGGGACACCTGAAACTCAGAGAAGGAAGCGACTGTCCCTGTAGGGGACGAAGACTCATCCCTTCTTCCCTTCCACGTTCTTTGGCTGAAATGATAATTCGATTTGCATAAAATATATTAACAGGAGGAAAACAAATTTAATTACGTTCATGCTGGAGTCCCACAAAGAAATAAGGGGCTCCTGGACTGTCAGGCAGGGAGGCTTACCTGCCCTCCTGAGCTAAGGAGAAAGGGTTAGGGGTCCGGCTCCCAAGGTCGGGAGACGATTCACAGGAGGTGGGAGCAGCAGATGTTCTAGAAGTCTTTCTTACATAAAAAATTGTTATCTTCGGTGAGCGCTCTCTTCCCCATACAGGCCTCTTATGTAAACTCTGAGGAAGGCGATGGTGGTAAGGGGGGCATAGAACGCTCTTCTTATCGACTGGGCCCTAATGGTCTTGAGCTGGAAATAATCCACATTCTGCGGTGGCCTGCCCCAGACCCATCATCCCCATACTTTGGGGGTAGGAAGCGGCCCAGATGCACTTGGATTACCGGCCCCCTCGCTGCTGAGCCCCTCTCCAGTCTGGTCCCCGAGGGGCAGTGACTGCCCCAGACCAGGTGAAGGGAGTGGGGGACCCTCCCTGAGCCCCCCCGCAGCCCCTTCCTCCCAGGCCGGGGCTCCGTGGTGGGGGCTGGAGGACTGGAGGGTATGTCTCAACCGGGCAGACCCAGAGCAGCATCGGGGAGCCCCCAGGCTGGCTCGGTTCCAGGGGGCAGTGGGGCGCTGTGCCCTTCTTGGCCTGATCCCTAAAGTTGCCCTCACGAGAATGCAGCCAGCGGGGTGCTCCTGAACCCAGAGACCCAGCTACACAACTGCCCTTGAAGCCAACAGACTCAGGGGTCCTAATTCCTGCTCCAGAAATATGGGGTTCACAACCTCCCTGTTAGATTACAATTGCTTTAATACTGAATCCCATTCCTTTACAAAAATATTCCTGTTTGATAAAATTTAATGATGTAATTTAAAATGTGAATATATTTAATCATGCATTTCTCTTCCATATGCAACGAAAGCTTATGAAAAGGTACTTTGGAGATGTTTTAAAGTCTGAAGCCGTGAATACTCATGCTAACGTAACCAAACTGCTAAGATAATATTTGAACTGTGAGGCTACAAGACTGAATTTCAGCTTTGTCAGAACACACCTAAGGTATTATAGGCCCCTCCTGAGATTCCTTTCTCTGTGAAATCTTAGTGATAGTAATTAGGGGCCTTGAAAAAATTTTCAGTGTGAAAATAAAGTTTAGTCCCTTTTATCACGTTACAACATTGAGACACTGTGTGTAATGCGTCATGACTAGCATTGTTAATACTGGCAAGGCCCCACGTCACTGGCTGCACATTTTCCATCTTGGCTGCTCCCTGAACGTCCAAATGCAGGGACGGGGGCTGCTGCTTGGCTCCCTGCTGGCCCCAGCTTCCCTCCCTGGCCCCCGGTCCCCGGCCCCGGCCCCCCTGGCCCTGGGCTTGGAGCTGGGTCAGGGCTCTCTGAGCTCTGGGACTTTGCACCTGCTCATCCTCATCTCCATATGACGTTTCCGGCCCCTTGCACCTGTCCCTGCCCGTCTTTGGGGTCTCAGTGTCATGTCTTGGAGACTCTCTTCTTGCTCCTTATGTGAGCGAGTCGCCCGCCCCACTGCAGAGGGGCCTGGCCTGGCCTCATGCAGGGGCCCCATGCTGCAGTGTGGCTGCTCGCCGGCTCGCTGCTAGCTGTTGAAGCTCACGCCGGCCTCACACTTAACCTTTCTCTCTCTCTCGAGCCCCTCACGTCTCACGCCGAGTGAGAGCAGGGCAGTGCTCGGCACATACTTCTGGGCAAAAAAGGAAGAAACAGCTGTAAACCCTTTGTCTTTGGGGAGGACTACTGTCCCGGGGCTCAGAGATGGAAATGCTCACCTGTCTGCAGCAGGGCCAGAAGGGGTGCGTGGGCCCTGACCTCAGGGCAAGACCATCGCATAGTCATCCATGTGACAAAACTATCACCTGTTGTTTAAGGTTCTGCCCACTTGCTGTAGATTCTAGATTAGCACAGTTGTTACCAACCTCAAAACCAAAATCAAATAAAATCTGTGGTCCTTGCTCAGTAACCTAGGACTGGATGAAACTGCTGGGAACCCCCACCCCTAGCTGTCCCTGGTGGTCCCACTGGTGGGTGGGGCTTTGTCTGAACTTTCCAGGGTCAAGAGGTTGGAGGCGTCACCACAGGGTGGACCCCAGGCTGCCGGGAGCCTCTGAGGGAGGGAGGACCATGCTCTCCAGGTCACACTGCGCCCCGCTCGGAGGGGCAGCTTCTTCATGCCTCTGTTTAGCGCATTCTCGAATTAAAAGAAAAGTTTAAAAACCGACTTAAATGATACGCATTTTGATGTTTCCATGTTTATCACTCAATCCAAGCCTGCCTGTAAGCATGGCTTGGTCTTTCACTGTACCCTGGAGGAGGAAACAGCGTCCTCACCCCTCGGGTGCTGCTCAGTGGCCAGGTGGCCACGGGGCGTGGCAGCCAGCCTGCTGTGCCAGGGGCCCAGCTCACCTCCTGCCCCGCACAGACCTGTGTGGTTTCCCTGGAGCCAGGGGGAGTGCGTTCACGTGAGCCCCAGCGACATCCACCTGCTGGAGGTTGGGCTGTGAGGCCGGGCCGTGGCCCCCGAGGGGGAGCATGTCGCTGTGGGGTGTGAACGTGCGCTCAGGAGCACATATGAGCTCTGGAATCCTGGAGTCTGATGCGGTGTTTGCGCGCCTCTATCAGAGTTGCTTTGTTGTCTCATTAAACAATTAATTTGTGGCTCTTTAGAGTGTGCAGTGGAGTACCATCTGTTGATTCTGTTATTTAACTTGATGAAAGAGAGCCATCGAGTGTGGAAAACCAGTCACCCTGGGAGCGTTTGTGCTGAGGCGGTGCCTGGCAGGGGGTGTGGGGGCCCCAGGGGAGGCCGACCCTGGGCTGCGGGGCGGGGGGTGCTCCGCCAGGGGGCTTCTGCACAGAGCGACCAGGGTCTCCTAGGCCCAGGGAGGGTGGAGGTCTCCACGGCCTGATTCCAAATCAAGATGAGAAGCCTTTAGGGCAGCGTGTCCTGCCCTGAGGTTAAGGAGCCCCACTGTCTCGCGAGGCCTGGGAAGCATGCTCAGCATCGGTAGCTCTTTCCAGCCTTTCAAGGACCACCCCAGAGCCCCGAGAGGCTCCCCATCCCATTCATCGGGGCCCAGCTGATGGGAAAGAGAGACGTGTAGACTATAGGCCCAGTCTGTCCTTTTCCAAAACCACTTCGAGGCCCTCCCACCAGTGAGTTTTCCCATTCTTACGCTGGCCCCCGAAAACCTCCACTGGGCTCCTGGGACATCACTCATGCCATCAACATGTTTTAGATTCATCATCCTGTTGAAGGACACACTGAGCTCAGGGTGCAGAGGTTCCAAACAGCTTCCCAAAGAGGCTCCCCTGAGAGAGGTCAGCTCCGAGGTGGAGTCCCAGGGGCCCAGTGGGTCCCTGCCCGTGCATGGGTGTGGGTCGCGGGGCCTCGAACTGTGCTGTCACCACGTAAGAGCCGGCTCCCCTCTGACCCCAGGTCCTGTAAGCAGCTGTTTTGTTAAGGCTCGAAGGAGACCTTGAGGATTTGTGGAAACGGCTCAGGATGAAGGAGAGGGCGGGGAGGGGTGGCTGTCCACGATGGACTGGCCGGTCAGATGAGAGGTGGCCATAGGCCTGGTCTGTTCCCAGAGGAAACAAGTGAAAGTAACTCGACCCAAGGGGCCTGAGGGGTTGGATGGCTACTGTTTGGGGTGGAAGTGTCATGGAAGACTGAAAGAAACAGGTGTGGGTCCCAAGCGGTCAGCCTTCAGGGCAGAAGGGGAGGCGTCGGCCAGCACCCTCGTGGAAGTGTGTCCCGGGGCCCTTCACCTGTTCACCTGTTCACCTGTTCGGCGTCCCAAAAGCAGGCGTTCGCGGGGACCTTGGGGGCGCGCAGCTCCCAGCGGGCCCCGCCTCCCCTCCCGTGCCCCAGCCGGCAAGCGGGAGCAGCCCAGCCGGAGGAGATGATAAAGTGCCCTTGGACTCAGGACAGGGGCTTCCACTGCGGGAGGGGGAACGATAACGCTTTCGGGCAGTTTCCAGAGGTGGTGTCTGTGTTTCGGAAGTGGTGCGTAGCATTTACCGTTTTTACAGCAGAGAACTTACTTTTGGTGTCCCTTTCAGAAAAAGTCACTGCTGCCATTGTTTGTTCATCTGTAGTGACCCCCGTCAGGTTTTCTTCCTCTCCTCTCTGGCGCATGTACACCTGAGACTAACCTAGCTAAGCGGCGGGTCCTGGCCTACGTGCTCATCTTCTGCGATGGCTAGCAACCGTCGCAGTTCTATTACTAGTCTTTTCTGTCCGCGCGCGTGTGTGCGTGCGTGTGTGTGTGCAGTGGGGGGGGTGCGTCCGCCTCCGGATGGGCACCTGAGCCCCCAGTGCCGGCTCACGTCCCCAGGGCATGCCCAGTGACCAGCCCAGCTGTGCCTTCACGACGGCCAGGCTGGCCGAGCACGCGGTGTGGGGTGCGCGCTCCAGAGCCTCCCGGGTCCAGGGAGGGAGGAGGTGATCCCTGCTTTCCGTGGATCTTGCTCCCAGGCCGCCTCGAGGGTGGGGGCTGCTTAGGTCGCTCAGCCGGGCCCCGTGAAATGGATTTATGCTTTTTGGAAAGGCTCGAATGCTGTACTTTTGCCACACATTTTACTGGAGCCAGAGGGAAATATGTTAATGATGGTTTGCAGGTTTACAGGGATCCATCTCTGTCCCTCTCCCCCGCCTGTCCTGTCCCCACCTCACCTCCGTTTACACTTCCAGGCCCCTCTGCATCCCGGGCTCCCCCTGCCCCATTCCCCCCTCTTCCTGGTCCAAGTGTGTGGCAGGGCCCACCGTACACCTGACAGAGGGCTCAGAACTGTCTTACAGAAATTCTCATTCGTGATGATGTCCCTCTTGCCTTTAATATCCCTACTTGTGGATGATAATCTTTTTTTCCAGATTTTTTTTATTCTTATGTTAATCCCCATACATTACATCATTAGTTTTAGATGAAGTGTTCCATGATTCATCGTTTGTGCATAACACCCAGTGCTCCATGCAGAATGTGCCCTCCTCAATACCCACCACCAGGCTAACCCATCCTCCCAACCCCCTCCCCTCTAGAACCCTGTTTGTTTTTCAGAGTCCCATCGTCTCTCATGGTTCGTCTACCCCTCCGATTTCCCCCGCTTCATTCTTCCCCTCCTGCTATCTTCTTCTTTTTTTTTTTCTTAACATATATTGCATTATTTGTTTCAGAGGTACAGATCTGAGATTCAACAGTCTTGCACAATTCACAGCGCTTACCAGAGCACCTACCCTCCCCAGTGTCTATCACCCAGTCACCCCATCCCTCCCACCCCACCCCCCACTCCAGCAACCCTCAGTTTGTTTCCTGCGATTAAGAATGTGGATAATAATCTTAACGTTGAGCAAATCTTTTAAAATCACACGGGACTCACCTGTAGTTCATGCATTCACTCAGTGAACACACGTTGATGGGGTCGATGGGGTGGACCAGGATGCAAGCCCTACAGGGCACTCCCTGCACAGACATTGCGCCTAGCCGCCCACTTCCTCTGCTCACGGCTCCGTGGACAGCATTGGGGCCAGTTTCCCTGGCAGCCCCCACCCTGCCCCTGGGCCGGGCGCGGGGGACACTGCCCACTCCCGCTGGAACGAGGGAGCGTCCCTCAGCCTGCCCTGCTCCACGCAGGCTTCCTGCAACCCCATCGTAAGGTCGGCACTCCCCATCGGAAACCTGCCTTCATCAGAGAACTGGAGAGGTTCGGGTTCTAGAACAGTCGGGGGAGGATGACCCATCATCTCCCCAGGCCATTCTGTCCAGCGGTGATGTCAGCTCCTTGCTAACACTACGGACCAGCAGCAGATTCTAGAAGGCCTGGCATGGGATCTTGGCTGGGGATGGGGGCAGAACCCTGTCCCGGGAGTGGGGGTGTATCACAGAACCCTGACGCTTTCTGGTGGGGGACGCCAAGCTCACGCCCTCCAATCTCAGTGTTTTAAAACCCTTTGTTCCAGCAAAGCGAAATCCAGGATGTTACAAACAGGTAGAAAACGAGTTCTCTCTGCAGTTTGTCAACTCGGGGAATGACTGTCTGTGGAAAATTTGGAAGGACTCAGAAATGATTTGCCATTGACATGAAAATACTGTTCAGTTATAGGGGAGCTCCAGCAGGTGCCCTGGGACCTCACTGGCCAGACTGTGCCGGGCGGTGGGGAGCAGGGAGGTGGGCCCAGACAAGGCCGGTCCTCACATTCCCTTCACATGACCCCCCGGACCCCAGGCCCCCTCCGACACCTGCTGTGCTGGCCGTCCTGTGCTCCCCCACCTAGCAGGCTTGAGATCATCGTCCCGGGAGACTCCACCGCCAGGCAGGGGTTGTCTCTCCATCCCGCAGAGGCTGGAGCCCAGCCGATGCCACCAGCATTTCTGTGTCTGTTGCTGGTGCGCGGGCTGGGGGCTCCCGGGCTGGGCTTCTCAGATGAGGACGTGGCTCTTCTGTCCCCGTAACTGCGTGTCTGTGTGGACATTCAGAGCCTCGGCTTCACCACAGGCAGCCTCACTTCCGGATGTCCAACTACTGTGACTCGTGGCCTCACCACCCGGCTGCATTGGCCGCCCCAGAGAAGGCGGGGGACCCAGCCTGCACGTCCCCTGGTGGGGGGAGGGGACGGGAGCACAAGACCCCCGTGACCAGCTGCCTTTGCTGCCTCTGCTCCCGGCCACCCTGCCGGCTGGGCCCTGCTGCAGCCCTTGAACCAGCACTGGGTGGCGGGACTCCCCAGGAGCTCACCACTCACCTCCTCCTTCCTGGCGGGGAGAACGGGAGGCCGTCTGCTCAGTCCCGCCCTTTGGGAACCTCCTCGCCGGTAGGCCTTGGCCGCGGTGACGTCGCAGGAATGCAGGGACAGGATGCCAGGTCTCGGATGGAAAAGCAATCGAAGGCGCCGTGGCTCCCTGTCTCCCGGCCCTCCCAGCTTCGCCTGTTCTCAGCCCTGGAATCTGTGTCGTGCTTCTGTCCATCTGTCCATCGGTGCCCTGACCAGCAGTACCTGCTGATTCACCACTGGGCCGTGTTAGAACCGGAACCCAGCTCTCCCGGGCACAGGGTCTCCCTTGGATGCTTGAGCCCCCAGGAGGCACACCCTGAAAGCCGGTGTGTTGTCCAGGCCTCATTTTGAACCGCATGCAACAGGCCTGACTGTGTCATTTTTATTACCTGAGACATAAATTGCCTTTTTCTCTTGATTTTATTGTCAGATTTTCAGGGGAGCTCGATGCCATTTAAATTGACAAACAATTTCCGCTCTCCCTAATGGTTTATTTTGTAACCTGGGAAATGACTCACCTGGTCTGTTTTTCTTCCGTGTAAATGAGATAATGGTTCCTGCTCGGCCCGAGCGTCGGGGAAATTATGTCAAGATGGCTCTTGTGGGGCGGGGGGCGGTGTGCAAGGTCAAAACACTGCTCAGTAAACCCCTTAAGACACTTCTGTTCGTACCTGATAAATTCTCTGTTCCTGGAGGTGAGAACATTCAAATGTGGAAAGGGGGTCACCCCACCGGCAAACCCAGAAAACGGAGCCCCCGTGACTCCAGGATTGTCCGCTAACACTCACCTGTCTACACCGGCCTGTCGTGAATGGAGGTCCCTGGGGACAGACACCTGTTTCTGGGCATGGTGCCCTGCGACGGGCCATCCGTGGGGCTTGTCTCACTGTTAACTTCCAGCACGCTGCAGGCTGAGGCCAGCATGCACACTGAGGTCGTGGTGTGGATTCTCCTCGTAAACCCTTCCTATATGGCCCGTGGTCTGCACCAGCCAGAGGACTCAGTTGTCCCACTGTCCCCTTCAACCTCATGCTACCCTGGGACATCACCGTCAGGGTCATATGGGGGAGACATGGGTGGGTCAGGGGTCCCTTAGCCTCAGAGGAGATTTCCCACTTAATTCCAAATCCATCAGAGGAGGTTGGTTCAAAAGGAGCCATCCGTCTGAGGTCACTGCTGGCTTTCAGGATAGAAACGGTGAATTCTCTCTCCCGCCCTCTTCCTTGGGGTTAATCCATTTTCCAGAGTTGGCCCATCTCCCCCATGGGAACCCAGAAGACTCTCTCACCAGCCCCCCAAGGTCACTTCTCTTTCTTTGGGATATACCCCACATAGTTCCCAGTACCGAGATGACTTTTAGAATCCCCAAATTGGAGGAACTTGAGAGATCATTTCATTTTATGGATGGGGAGACTGGGACCAGGGGAGGTCAATATTTACTGAGTTAGAATTAGATGGAACGTAGAATGTTCCTTTGAATTAGGAGATACTGATATATTTCTCTTATCTTTTTGACACGTTAGGTATTTTTGTCTGCAGTTCATTTTAATAATTAAAAAAAACACAATTTTTTGAATGTTTAAAAAAAAATCCTGGCACTTTGTCCAATAGAAGCAGCCTTTGCTGAGCAGAGGGTCCAGTTTCCACGAGACCTGCTGCCCCGTCGTGTGCCCCGGAGTTGTCTTTGGTCGGTGGCCCGATGCCCTGATTTGTTCAGGGGGTTGAGTTACGGCCCCTGCGCGCCTTCCCAGGGCTGTCGCTGTGTCCTGGCCTTGGGTCAGCCTTGACGGACTCGAGGGAAGAGCCGGCTAATTGCTTGCGTCACTTTCCTGCGTGTCCCCCACTGCCCTGGGACTGGGCCAGATGCACATCAGCACTTGTCAGGTGACGGATGTGGTGATTTTCAGCAGAGAGGCCTTCCGTCCTTCCAGACCTCCATGCAGACTTTCCTGAGCCCCTGGCCTCTCAGCTCTGCCAGGAGCAAAATCGAACGGCAGGCCATTTGAGAGCACTTCAGATCGTGGCACCAGGCGTGATCGATTGGTGGACAGCACTGAAAGACCTGGCCCCCCAGCCCCCTCCACCCTGGAACACATGGTGCAGCCCTAGCTGCCTCGTCGCCCTGGGCATCCAGACTTGTAGAACGTCTTCCATCAACTTGCTCTCTTGGACACTCGAGGGAGCCTTTCCTGACATCATTGGGCTTTGTGGAGAGGCCCAGAGCAAGGAGTCCTTGAGCATCTCAGAGCTGTCCCCAGAAGTGGCCCACGGGGAGCCAAGCAGTGAGCACGTCCGCAGTGGGACAGCCCAGACACCGACCCCGTTCCGCATGAGAGCCCAAGGCGCAGCGGCCCCCGCGAACCCGCGTCTATTAGCAGAGGCGATGGGCTCCTGGGGAGGCCGTGCCCTGCACAGCACCTGTCCGAGGGAGCCTGGCACCTGTCTGGGGAGCATCAGCACCTGTCCTGGGGGGCCTGGCGGCCCACGGCTGTAACTCAGGACTTTGGGAGGATCCTCACTGACAGTGCAAGTGCTTTGACCTCAAAAGCCAGATCTGAACAGCTGTTGTTTACCAGGATCAACCATTCTCAATAAGAGAAAGGTTGTCAGATGTCTTCTCACGATAATGAGGGGATATTGGGAATAAACTTGAGTGTGGCAACTCTCGTTTGAGACTAGCCCGGCGAGCCCGCGGCCCTACTGCCAGGTCTCCAAACACGGGAGAAGATCCCGACATGCATGCTGGCTCACGGGGGCCGTGATCTTCGTGGGGCCGCCACAGGCAGACACGGGGTCCGTCGTGGAGAATGACGGTACACCCTCCTGGGCTGCCTGCTCCGCCCCTTGAAGTCTGCGGGAAATGCAGACCAATGGCTCTGGCTCGGGTGGCGGCAGGAAGTAAGCCACCATCTGCTCATTTCTAGCGACAAAGCAGGTCCCAGGGCAGGAACCACATCAGTGGAGACCAGGGCCATCCCCGAAGAGTGGGACTCTGGCCCAAGCCCATGTGTTTCCGCCCCTTGGGCCTGCCTAAGGGAGGCAGGAGGGTGGGCTCAGCTCATCTCAGTTCTCGGCCTCGCTGGTGCAGCAGGGAATGCAGGTCTGAGGTCGTGCCTGGCGGCTCTGGGAGCGCCTTCAGTGCTGTTCCCCGAGGCCTCGGCAGGGTTCCCGATGGCCGGCCTCCTTCTTTCTTATAGAAGCTGCTCTGGTGGCTTCTGCAGCCACCCACCCTCTGGGGCTCTGTCTTCCACGGTCCCCCTGACGCCAGCCCACGCGTGTCTCTGGCCGGTCTGGACATCCTTCCATGCAAACGCTCTCCCAGTTCCGTTTGCTCAGCTGAGGCGGAGAGAAGAGCCAGGGGCTCCAGAACCACTTCTCTGATGCCTCCTGGGCACCCTCGGTCTCGAGCACGTGGTGGGTGGCGGGATCCAGGGGCCATGGGCTGAAGCCGAGATGGGGATCCCTGGGGTCTCGAGTCTTGTTACTGGCCTGGGCCCATCGGACGGGTGGGGTGGGGCAGAGTATCTGGAAACTCTTTCTGTGATCCTACTGAATCGCCGACACTTGCTCTGTGGTGGGTTCCACCAGAAGCAGATGTTGTTGTTGAAGTTGCTGGATGTTTAGGTCGTGAGTCTTCACGGCACAAATGGTCTCCACGGAGTAAAGCGAGGAGCGGGCAGCCGGGGAGGAAGCGTGGACAGACACGGCTTCGATGCTAACGCCGGTGAATCAGGCATCGTTAACGTGAGGATGAGGTGTCCCCACATGCAGCAGAAGATACGACGGAGTAGTCCCGGGATTTCAAGCCAGAACACCCAGGCTCCTGAGACACCCAGTAAACTGAGTCACGCTTATCTTCCTCTTGGCTTTCCCAGGCCGTGCCTCACTTACTGACGTGTTTTGCATGTTTAGCTCCACCCTCCGCGTGGACGTGCGGCCCGTGCCGTGGGGCTGGGGCTGCAGGTGGGCAGTGTGGCCCCACGTGGAGCCCACAGAGGGCTGGGCGCCCAGGCTCCCCACTGCTCCTCACACCTGGATGGGAGGTGGACTTTGGGGAGTAATCCCAACAGGTTCCGGAGAGGTTAGCTCAGTCCTGGAGCTCTGCTTATCCCCATGAGTGATAATAAGGTATCCCCACTGCCCTGACGTTAGAATTTTCGTGACTCAGGTGTGGTCAGACAGTTCAGTGAAAGCTTGACTGTTCCTTCCCCGGGGCTGATCTGGACATGGACCTGTGTTTGGTGTTGCCAGGCCCCAACCCATGTCTCCTGGGGGTGGTCATGGCTGCACCGGGGCCTGGAGGTCAACACTGACCCACCTCTGGGCTCCGGGACAGGCTGCCCTGCCGGCTGGACCCAGGTCCGCAGTCCTGAGGGTTCCAGGTGCAGACGCCCACCGTGGGCAGGTGGCGGGGCCTCATGTGGGATCCCGGCCTTTGTGGCCCCTTCCCACAGCCTCCTTGCCAGAGTATGTGGCCGAGGAAGCCAAGTTTGCAGCAGCTTGAGGAAGGTGGGATGGAGCAGGGGGCTCATTTGGCCCCCAAGTCTGCCCTTCCCTGGGACCTTGCTGTGGGATGCGTGGTGTGGGCTGCCAAGTTGAATTTTCAAGGCCACTTTCTGTCCTTGTTTAGTTTTCCAAAGTGACGTGACAAATGGGATGCTAATGACAGTTGTTTTGGTCCAACAGATAAAAGCAGAGAGCGCAGCCGAGCGCCCTGCCCTCCCGCCCTCATGCTTCACGCCAAGAGGAAGAGCCCGGCCGGGGACGGGGCAGAGAAGGTGGGTCTGCGGACTCCGCTTGTGTTTTAAAGACGTGAAACCCCAGGTGAGGGGACTCGGGGCTGGAAACACAGCCCCCCCCCCGCCCACACCTGTTTTCCCACCTGGTTCTTGTGTGGTGACGTCTGCTCTGTGAAACGGAGCCAAACCCGGCAGGATGATTCCAGAACGCAGCAGAGGGGCGGGGGCCGAGGGCTTTGGGAACAGCCACTGGCCTTCCCGGCGGGTCCCGTTCCAGGGCTCGCCGGTTGGGCTCTGTGTGGAGGAGCTTGTGTGGTGACCTGGCTTCCCGCATGTGTTATCCCCACACTTCAGGAGAGGGTGCCATCGCTGGCCCGTTCACACCCTTCCCCATCCTTAGCACCAGTGGTCGGTGGCGAAGGTGGGTCACAAACGTTAGCGCGCATTGAACGTCTGCTCCCGGACGTAGGATTTCTCTCTAAGAGATGAACGTCCATGCCAGAATTACATATTTATTAAACAAATACCCTTTCTAGTGCCTTAACTACTTTCTTTATCCCTGGGCTCTGCGCCTCTAATTCACTTTTATCACTTTAGTGCGGAAAGGGAGTTTTATGCCATTTTTATCGCCAACAGGAAATCATGGGCAGCATGTGCCCCGTGAAGGAGACAGTGGTAATTAGCTGGAGAGTCCCAGCCTTGCCAAATTTAAATGTTAGTCCCTGCCACAAATCATGCCCCGCAAATCTGCGTGAGTAATTAGCTGGGGTAATCCACTGCTCAGAGGCCCTCGTTGGGTTTCTAGTGTTCAATTAGCTTCATAATGAAAATCTCCCCTCGTTTTTCTAATTGGATTGGTAGTATAAACTCTGGTCTCAATATATTTCTTTTAACACCACTTTCTGAGTCCTCCCTGTTATGTTCATTATTTATCCTGACCTTTTTTTCTCACAGGAAGGAAAGACATCTCCTACTACCTGAAAATTCAAAAGAAATTATTGTTAACTTAGGGATAATTATATAAATTAAAAATCATTATCTGTGTCAGCGAATGGAGGGCCACAGGA
This sequence comes from Mirounga leonina, assembly GCF_011800145.1. Classification (NCBI taxonomy): domain Eukaryota; kingdom Metazoa; phylum Chordata; class Mammalia; order Carnivora; family Phocidae; genus Mirounga; species Mirounga leonina. Next base: position 52,261,338 of record NW_023270265.1, on the reverse strand, counting down.
GGAGGCCAGGGAAAGCCCAGGATGCTCACGCAGGAGTGAGACGGCCCCTCACCTCCCGGGCATCGCCTGTCTGACGGTGAGGTGCCATGCCCGCTTTGCCCTCAACCCGAGACCCCGCGGGCACTTTCCAGAGGAATGTTGTCGGCTCAGGACTCCTGTCCTTCCTCTCCGCCGGCTCTGCTCACACTGGCCACTCAAGCCTGACCATGGGGGCCCTTCCCAGTCCCTGTCTTGAGGGTGGATGGGGGCAATGAGGATGGCCCAACAGAGCACCACGTTTCCCTGCATGGGACTTTCTTCATCCTGGGCTCTGAGACACTCAGCGTTCTTTGAACTTCTTGTCTGAATCTCATGTTTCAGTGCGCCCATAATTTAGCGTTTGCCTTTCCAGCTCGTCTGTTTGTGGGGAGGCTGACACGGCGTACATGAGTGTTGGCCGAGGCACGCGTGGGTGTGCACACGGTGGCGCGGCCCCACGACCGTCCAAACACGCGGTTAATCACCTCCTCACCTACAGTGGTGTCCCTTAACGTCCTGGCACAAGCTATGGTAGAAATCGAGATGGCATCCTTTTTTTTTTTTTTTTCCTTTTATTCAAGGAATCTAGAGCTTTAATTGCACCTGACATTCTCATCTGAGAGCCTGGTTGTTGTTTTGAATCACGTCCTCGTGTTTTTAAATCTCACCTGATTTTTTAAGAGAAAGAGAACCCAGTATCGTAATATTCTAACTTTGAGATTAAAACTACAGAAACAGCTGGGAAAAGGAAAACAACGTCCTCCCCACACCGCAAGAGTTTACTGTGCTTGATGCGACTCCCTTTCTCTCCTCCGGCTGCTCCGGAGGTGACACATTCCTCAAGCAACCTCCATTTCTCTCCAAATTGTATCCATAATGAACGATGAGCAAGTGTCCCAGCCATGGTTTGTTTGTTTGTTTTTTTTAATATTAGAGAATAAGTCTTCATTTTCTTCTAGGTGCTGTCATGTTCAAACATTCCTTGTTTTCTAAACAGAGACAGAGTGATTTTCCAACCCAACTCTGCCCCAGAATCCCCTGCACCATGTCACACGCCCCTGAACGCTGCCCCCGGCCAGATGCCCGGAAAGGGGAGGCCAGCCTCGCGGATGCTACAAGGAAGCGGGCTTGCCCAGCTGCACCCAGGACCCCTTGCTGCTTCCAGGGTCCCTGCCACAGTGCACGGTTTCGGACCCCCTGGACCCCAGCCTCTGGGTCAGCCCATTTCTGGAGAGGAATCCGCGTGATGTTTTACCCACAAGATGTTAAGGCATCCAGAAGCAATCTCGTGGCCACTGCTGCCTGTCTCTGTGTCTACAAAAGCAGATAGTTTAGCCAATTTGGGGTAATTAGGGAGATGCCTTTGTCTGAGTTGCTCAGCATGGTCTGTTGTGCCTTAGATTCCATATTCTCAGCATAATTGCTCAGTCCCATTTGCTTTGCTGTACTGAGCGGGTCATTGTCGAGTGGGTACTGTAGGCAGGTCTGTCTGCAGGAGACTTGTTATTCTTCACTTGGTTGCCTAATTGAAGATGAGTGCTTAAATTTAAAAAAAACAAAAAAAACAAACAAAAAAACCCAGTGCTGTCCTTCTCTTTCTTTTGAAAGGAGCCTCCATCCATACTAGTCACAAGAGAGGACAGTGCGGCCGAGGGAGACAGACCCGTGGCCTCCACCCCGGTGCCCGGATCCCCCTGGTAAGATGCTTGCAGGCACCAGCGAGAAAGTGCACGTTCCTTAGGTAATACAGGGCTTTAAAAAATTAATCTGCAACTCGTGGCAGCCACAGCTCCACACCATGTGACATTCTACAGAAAGAAAAATAGCATTTAAGTGATAGGTTATCCTGCTCCCAGACACTTGCGCATCTGTATTGAAATAATAAGCTGTTGCATATATATCAGTGGAAGATGGTGTCTGAAGAAAATGTCCCATGCCTTACGCTTCAGAGAGCTTTTTTCCCTCTACTCCAAGAACACAGTAACTGAACGGCTGTTAATTAAAGATGTGTCTGGCTCTCTCCAGCTGCCCTGGGAGGATCCCTGATCTTTGAGTGTGCGGTACTCAACATACCCTCCACCAGGGAGCCCCTGTCTTTGGTTTTTAAAAATGTCCTTTTATAATGGAGTAATTCAGAAGCAGAATAAAAAGGTTATTATAATAAAAATTAGTTTTAAAACCTGAAGATTAGAGGGTAGGGCAGAGCTGGAAGGAACAGATAATTCAGACAACAGAGACTGCGCCCTTGTGTCTGGGTCAGGTGCCCTCTGTGCAGGAACAGCCACCTGCTGATGGCCTCGGTGCGACACCAGCCTTGCATGGTGTCCCCGGTGGGTGGCCAGCGATGCTGGAAGGGCGTGTTGGGCACCTGCTGGGCCCTCTGGCTCTGCCCTGAGCGCCTGCTTATCGTGGTGAATCATGTTCTTCACTGGAGAGACTGGGCACCCAGCTCCTTTGCACGGCTAGCCCTGGTGGCCCCCACCCTCTGTCTTCAGCTGAACACACCATTGGGGAAGAGCCTTCTTCTGCCAACAGTTCACACCCAGTTCTCCAGTCGTCCTAACACTTAGGGAGTGTCCTGCAATTCAGGTCGGTTGTGACACTGACGCAGAGTCCCCCAGACCCAGGGGCAAAGGGCTCTGTCCTTCAACACTGCCCTCGCTTCAGACCCGGATGCCAGTGGCCTGGCTGATTGCAAATGCGGGGGTTCCTACAACTTCCCCTCGGGTATGATAATTTGCTAGGATGACTCACAGAGCTCAGGAGAAAGGTTTCCTTGTGGTTACAGTTTTATTAGGAAGGATCCTGCTCTGGGACAGCCCAATGGAAGAGACCAGCGTTTGAGCTGTGTGGGGAGGTCCATGAGCCTCCGGGCCCCTGAGAGCAGTGCACTCAGGACACGAGTGAGCAATTGAATGTGTGGGAGGACGGCAGGGTCAGCTAGGACCTGAAACCTCTCCAACGTAGCGGTAAAGGAGAAGCTTCCCGGGAGAGGTTGAAGCCTCTGTGAAAGCCAAGGGGGCTGTCTGCTGCTTTGGAAGCGAGAGTGGGGAAGGTGCTGTTGGTCATGGTTCCGTCCTGGAGGGCCGGTGAGCACGAGCGGATCGCCCCGGCAAACAGGCGGCTTCCGTGATCATCCTCACCCGCCTGTGATTCTCTCTGCTCTTCTCGCTGCCAAGACACACGGCCCGACGCACGGCCTTCTCAAAAATGCTAGCGTCCCACAAAGCCCTTCCGAAATGCCAGGCGTGCCGGGGCGCCCGGTGGCCAAGGGGGAGGAGCCTACCCTCGTTCTTCCTGCCTTGTCAGCTGAACCACGCACACGGCTTCGGAGCCCGGAACGATGTCTCCGGTTAGCTCCGCCACCCAGAAGCTTAATGCCGTTGGGAGGGTTTAAGGATGCCATAATCTGACACATGAGGTTTAAGGAGAAACGAGAAAATGAAGACTACGTATGAACTTTCATAGAAAGGGACATCCTATCGGCCTCAAATGGAAGAGGAAGCCGGAGGGAGAGACACCATCTAACCTGAGCTGTCCTTTCAAATCTGCTCCTGTCTTCTGTGTGGTCCTTCTAGAAGAGCGTTGTTCAGTCTCTTATGGATTTTTGTTTCTCCATTTCTCCTGCTTGTCCTCCTCCTTCTTTTTTATAACTTGGCTTTTCACCCGCATGGCCATTCTGGGACAACTCAGCCACTCTGTTATTGGAACGTCATTAAAATGTGTTCCTTGGAACCATTGAAGACACGAGAAAACCTAAAAACTGTTAAAGTGTAAAGCTCATGAGCCTTTGGCTCAATAGAAAATCAATGGCGGTGCCAATGATTAATTAACATTTTACAATTCTCTAAAAGATTATGGACTTACAAATCACTATTTTTTGTAAAATTAAAAAAAATGAACAATGGTTTTGAAATAAGATCATTTTCCAAAAAGTCAAGATTGACTTAGTACGAGTTTTGTGTCCGTGATGCCTTTGGATCAAAACCCGGAGTCCTTCTCACAGTGGCTTGGGACCAGGGACCAACGAGGGCTCAAAGCACCAGCAGGTGCTCTCTCTGCCAGTCAGCAGGTGCCGCGTCCCGGCCAGGCCCACTCGTGTGGTTGCCATGAGGAAGCAGGCAGGTTTGTGGGTGTAGCCTTCTGCCGTGGAGCGGGAGGGCATTCTCTGAGCAGGTGCCTAGAGGCTCCACGCCCCAGGTGCCCTCCCCGCTCCCCCTGACTTTATGTTAATCGCACGCTTTTTATTCTGACTTTATTCACCATCTTACACCCACTGACGGCATCCTTTTATTCACTCATAATATTAATCCGCTGACGCATCGGGCTCCCTGCACGGCGGGAAGCCTGCTTCTCCCTCTCCCACTCCCCCTGCTTGTGTTCCTGCTCTCACTGTGTCTCTCTCTGTCAAATAAATAAATAAAATCTTTTAAAAAAATATTAATCCGCTGAGTGTGATGTTTTAACAGTAGGTTCTCTGGATTTTTCTAAATGGGGGTAGTGGACACGTTTGACTTTAAAAGAATATAAAAACATGTTCTTGGGTAAAGGTAGAACTTTTCCAGAAAGAAAGGAAAATTCCCCAAAGCCTGATAGGCATGGAGGAGGTTTGACAGGGGCAAAGTAATCGGGAAGCGCAGTGACGAGGACGCTGGGCTGTCACACGGCGGGACATGTGCGCGGCGGCGGAGCCCGGAGCCCGCACACCCTCCCTGCCTTGCGCACACGCCGCTGAGGAGAAGCCAAATGTCACTCTGTCCTCTTAGCATAATCGAGTCTCTCATTATGTCACGGAAGGGACAGGTGAGACATTACTTGCTGGGGAGGGGATTCTAACGTTCAGTGAAATGTCAGTGGCGTAGTTCAGGCAGATGAGGGGGTGCGTGAGGAGGCTGCCATTTCAATCCACAGTTAAGAGGCTCCCGAGCGGGCAGCTCCTGGGATGGGGCGTAGCTGCTCCCACTCTGCTCCCCGCTCACTTTGAGGAGTGCTCGGGGGGCCTTGCCTTCGCGCCGACGCAGCGATGGGGCGTGAGGGCCGCTGCGGGCCCCTGGCCTGCGTCACCCGACAGGGCAGGGACCTGGGGCAGGAGCAGGCCCTGTGGTCGCCGACGCTGGGCTCTGGTGGACCCCACGGCACAGAGGAGACCCCGTGACTTTCCAGAAGACAGAGTCTCCCGAAACCCAGAGCTGTGGTCAAGACGGAGCCGCCACGGACTTTGTTCTGGGCCTCGTTTGGGTGCTGAGGACACGCGCCCTGGGGGTCCGCGTCTCCTGTGTGAGAGGCTGGACAGACAGCCGGCCGGGACTCCGGAGCGGGAGCCCAGCTCTGCGGATGGCTGCCGGCCGCCTTTCCACTGCTCGTCTGAAAATGGGAACTACATTTACAAATGCAGTAACCAAAGATGGAGAGACATTTCCAGGAGTTTGCACGAAGATGTTAAGATGACTGTGTTCAGGAGCAGAGACCGGTGCACACACGGCTCGTTGACCCTCGTCATCTCAGATGCTCAGATGTCCCCTGGTGCCAAGGCGGGGACAGAGCCCAGAAGCTGCCACCCTGCCTTTCCCGCAGGCTTCTGTCTTTTCATCCCCATGGGCAGCCTTCCCTCAGACGGAGGAGCAGGGGCCCCTTTTCTCCCAGGAACGCAGGGTGCGGGGCACCGAGCCGCCCCTGTCGGTTGTCCGGGCCGTGCGCCCTCAGCATCCTGGCCTTTCCCCGGTGGCATCCACGCGGCCCAGTGTCTGGACCATCTTCTCTCTGGAATGACACTGTGAGCTCACCATCCTGACCGGTCTTCACAAGAGATGGCAAGGCCGCCACGTCCTAGAGCTGAGCACACACGTACCAACACATGTCCCTGCGAAGACACGTCATTGCTGTGAGCAGCTGTGCCCTCATCTGGAGGGCAGGTGTCACCTGGTCATCCCCGAGCTCTTCCCTGAATAAGCGCCGTGGGGGTGGGCGCTGCAGCCCGGGGTGGGCGGCGTGGAGAGCCGGCTGAGAAGGTGCGGACAAAGGCGCCGCCCGGGTCTCCTGGGCCTCACTTCTGCCACGACCTGCTGTGGGTCTTCCCGCCCCAAGCCTTCCTCGACACCAGCTGGGTGCCCTGCAGGTGAACTCTGACCCTGTCTACCTGGAGACGGCTCAGACCCCGCACGCAGGTCGAGGGCTCCGTGCCCGAGACCAGCCCCTCCCCGCTGGAGACACTAATCTCAAGTCCAGGCTGTCCCCACTGCTTGCATCCGACTGGCTATAGATCCGAGGTTCCCATGACCCCCTCCTCCAGCTGGATTAATTTGCTAGAGCGGCTCATGGAAAACATTTCATTTACTAGGTTACCAGTTTATAATAAAAGGATACAACGTGGGAACAGCCAGTTGGAAGAGATGCATGGGCGAGGTGTGGGGAGTGGGTGAGGAGCTTCCACGCCCTCTCCTGGGGGCCACTCTCCCCCAGGCTCCATGGGATCACCAACCGAGAAGCTCTCTGATCCCCCCTCCTTTTGGGTTTTCATGGAGGCTTCATCGTGTAGGCATGAGTGACAAAATCATTGGCTGTTGTTGTTGATGGATTCAACCCCCAGCCCCCACTCTCATCCCAAGAGGTGAGGGGGGGTGGGGGGGTTGAAATTTCCAACCCTCTAGTCACATGGCTGTTTCTCCTGGCCACCTGCCCCCATCCCTGTGGGCTGTCCCAAAGTCACCTCGTTGGCATGAAGGATTTGTGCTGCCAGTAACAAGAGACCCACCCCACCTTTCTCTCTCTGCGCTCACGTCTTAGGAAATCCCAAGGATTTTAGGAGCTCTGTGCCAGAAACAGTGACAAGACCAAATACGTACTTCTTACTGCAAATCGCACTATCCCAGGAGGGGAGGTGGGAGGGAGGTTTTTACCCTCTCCTCCATGAATCTGTGCCCCCTCACCCAGCCTGCCCTGTGCACCAGCCAGAGCCCCTGGGTGCTGCCGGGCCAGCCCTGCCTGAGACGGAGGAGGGGTGAGGACAGGGAGGGAAGAGCAAAGGGCACCCAGACCTGGGGGCAGACCCAGGGGATGTCGGGCTCTGTCCCCTTGGGCACGCGGAGGGAACAAATCAGGTGGAGAGGTGGGGGGCACCCAGCATGAGTCTTTGCATCCTCTGCTCCTGGAGCTACAATGTAGCCCTGTGTCCGCGGGTGCCCCTGGGACCCCATAGTGGCCAGCGCAGCCTCACTCGACAGGATCCAGATCTTCATCTATGAGGGCTGCTAAGTGTGGATGTTCTGTCCCAGACTTAAATAACTCTGATGTGCTAATTACATCCTCTGGGATACGGGGGCAGTTAAGAGAAGAGGGAATATGGCAGCTATCCAGATATTATGCAGCGTGATTAGAGAAGGCGAACGTATACATATTACTTAAAATGTGCATAAAATGATACGTAAAATTAATTTTGCATGTTACAGCTGGCTCCATCTAGTTGAAACCAACCGTAACAAGTGGACGGGCAGATTTCTCCTGGGGGGATCACGTTTATTTTCCCTGCCACCAGCTCTTTGGTTCAAATCCACAAGTGTCCCCGTGGCACCGGAACAGGGTTCTTTGTAACCTGGATGAAATGTGTGCCATGTTAATTGTTGTCACTTGGCTCTCTCCCTGGTAATAATCCCCTATTAAGTGCCTAATTAACTCCTCTCTTCCCTTCTCTGGAAGCTCAGTGATGGAGTCAGGGAGCAGTGATTGCTGCCCACACTGCAGGGTGGTTTTGGGTGCTGGCTCTTCCGGTGATTCAGGTGCTAGAGGGGTGTCTCTGGACTCAGCTCCGGGAGCTTACAGAGTTAGTGTGTCCCCGAAACAGGAGACTGACCCAGGATCTGGGGAGAACTGTGCCGAATATGTCCCCAGATGTGAAGTCTCTTGCTTGAGTTAACAGCAGTGCCTGGGGCCAGGAGGAATGTCCCTCGGGAAGTTAGTGAGAGAATGAACCGTGCCCGCCCGAGGGAGAAGATCTGGGGCCTTGCCGTGGGGCGACATGTTTTCGAGTGTCGAGGACGCGGGTTTCACCAGGGATAGGACAGACGGCCGCGGGGAGCAGCCCTTAGCCGTGGCGCTTGGCGCTCGAGCGAGCCGACTTCCCCTGACTGCTCTGGTCTGTGCTGACGAGATACCTGGTTTTCTTTGGAAACCAGGACACTGGGAGGAATTCAAGTGGGTCCCACAGGCTGTGCTGGGGGTCGGTCCCACCTGGGCAGCCCCCGCCTTATGCTTTCCAGTAGAGGAGGCCAGGAAGCCAGGGGTCCCTCTCACACCGGTCAGCCCAGCACTGGGGGCCGCTTCAGCGGAGTCCCTAATTCCCTGCTGCAAAGCTGCCCAGACCCACCTGCCAGACCTTTCTGTCCAGGCCTCCTGTCCAGACCCTTGCTTGCACCCAGCTGCCTGGGCCTTCTAGTCCAGACTCAGGTGCCCAAGCCCATCTGCCTAGACCCACCTGACCATAAGCCACCTGTCCAGACTTACTGCCCAAACTCACCTGAGGGCCCCACCCGCCCAGGCCCACCTGCCGAGACCCACCGGCCTCCCCTCAGCATAGTGTCAGGTCAGCACAAGATCGGTAAGTGGCAGCCTAGGGCCCAGAGTTGAACCCCATCTCTCTTAGGCCCCATGACACTGCATGACAGGACGTGGGTTTCCCCAGCCCAGGAGCAGTGGATATCTTCACTTGTCTTCAGCTTCTTATTCTCAAGTCCCCTCCCCGCTGCTGACCAGAACTTTCTCAGGACCTAGCACCCTGCCTGGGTCTTAGGAAAACCGGTGACTTACAGTGGACGACCTAGGAGGCCAGTTGCTCTGTGGGTAAGACAGCCTCCCAGAGCCAGGTGGGAGGGCCTGGGGGTGATCTGAGGCTGCTCCTCCCCATGGACTTCGGCCTGGGGCCAACTCTGCCCTCTCCCTGTGCCCACAGCCAGACAGACACCTCTCCAAGCCACCAGGCACCTGCATTTCCAAAGCTGCCAGCTCCTTAGTAATTCTCCCCTGAAATGGCCCAGCTGCTTGTGGGATGAGCTGACGTGCCCCAGGTCTGTGTCACATCCGCAAAGCCTGGTTAACCACCCCCTTCTCAATGAACATCTCACGTTGTTGCCTGGGTCCTCGAGCTACCGTAGCGATGGCAGGGCCGTGTTTGGTGGGATCAGGTCTTGGTTTTGAAAACCCAAAGTGCAGGTCTTCTAGGGAAGAGGGAGGCAGTGGGGGCAGGTGGGGGCAGGTGGGGGCAGGTGTCCCTGGCACCAACTGCTGTCTCACCTGCTGGAAAGTCTCCTGGAACACTTAGTCCTTCCTCCCCTTTGGGGTTTGTCCTGATCGGGGTCCCAGAAGGAGTGGATGCCTGTGTGTCCTGAAGGGGTGATTTCCAGGCAGAGGGGAGCAGGAAAGTGGGCGGGGCAGCTGTGGCCGAGCCTGGGGGCCCTGGACCATGGACCACACCCACCACTTCACCCCAAGTCAGGCAGCCCCAGGGAGGCATAGCCTCCAGGTGAGGTCAGGATGGGCTGAGCACAATTATCTAACAACATGCCACTATGAGCCCAAGGCTGCTGAGCTCAGGAGCTGGGCATGGGTGCACCTGCTGGTAAGGTGGGTCTGAGGGGAGGGACACCAACATGACCATGACTGGGGTCCTGGCACCAAACTGGAAATGAAGAGAAAAGAATAGAAAGTGGAATAGAAGCTGGGAGGGATATAGGAAACCATCTGGGAGTAGACCCTTGTCCATCAGCCTTTTAAAAATGAGGACACTGAGGCCGTGAATCCACAGGCTGGGGTAGTGCTCCCAGCTGAGTGCTCTCTCCCTCGAGGGCTCTAGAGGAGGGCACAGGTCAGTCAGCACTGGGGGCGGGGCTCTGGGCTGCTTGGGGGGGCGGTGGGGACAGGAGGCCCGGCTGCCAGGGGCCGCAGTGCCGTGAGGTCTGTTAGCTGTAGCAGGCCTGGCAGAAGTTGTTCTCCGCTCCACCAGGTGAGGTTGGGGCTCCGAGGAGACGCTATGTTGAGGGGGCTGATGGGAATGCAGGGAGCCAGGGATGCTTCCGCTCAGGCCAAGTGCCATCAGACACCATGAACAAGAGAACAAGACTGCTGCCTGGAGCTTCGGACTTGCAGCCAGAGGAGGCTCCTGAAGCCGACGTGTGGGGCCGCAGTTGGCTGCCGTGGGCACCACGAGCCTGACTGCCCGCAGTGGCACATAGGAAGAGGCGTGGGACCTGCGGTCCCCTCCTGCACGCTGCTGGCCTGCTTGCCTCTGACACGGCAGGAACCACCGTCCTGGGAAACCAGCTGCCCCAGAGTGCAGGCCGGCCAGTGGGGTGCCCAGACGAGGGCTGCATGTTGCCAGGAGCGCAGCCCCCAGGCAGGCCAGGCGCCCTCCGTCCCCAGAGCCAGGTTTGAGCGGGAAGGAGCCGCGTTGCTCTGACAGGGTTTATGGTCCCCGCAGGCCCAGGACCCTGTCTGGAGAGCCCCAGCAGCGGCTGAACTGTGCATAATTACAGCACGGCATGTTTACCTTCAGCCTGATACTCGATAACAACTTCCCATGCTGGACGAGTTGCACACTGCAAAGTCCCCCTCCGGCCCGCAGAGGTGAAGCATGACCCACCCGGGCACCCTGGGGCAGGGACAGGATCCGAACATCCTGGTTGCCAGCCCTCCCCTCGACTTCCAGCCCCAGCACGGGCCTGGGCAGCACCCCTGTGGGCCCAAGAGCCCCCCACCTCTAATAAAGACAGGGGCCCTGGTCCCCATGGGGGGGTGGGGGTAAGAATAATGCACATTTCCATTCCAACCCTTTCCTACACACAGGATGGAACTGAGGCCGCCTGGGCCACGGGAAGCTCCCAAGGTCACCTTAAGGTCAAGGACAGGCCTAGAGCTGAAGGAGATGTCAGCCAGGGGGCAGGTCACTGTCTTCTTCCACCTTCAATGGCTAGGCCAGCGGTGGCCAATGTGCGTGGGCCCAGTGCTTGGGGTTTGGGTCACAGCTGGCTGGAGGCGGGCCCTGATGCTGCTGCCCAGGACAGAGAAGGGCCATAGGTGAGCCCTGTTGACCAGTCTGCCACAAACCCAGAGGCTTCAACTGCACAAATTTAGCATCTCATAATTCTGGAGGTCAGACGTCCCACCTGGGTCTCATGGACTCAGATCCAGGTGTGGGTGGGCCATGTTCCTCCTGGAGGCTCCAGGGGAGCTCTGTTCCTTGCCTTTGCAGCTTCTGGAGCCTCTTGTCTTCCTTAGCCCTTCCTCCATCCCCAAGACCGGCAGTGTGGGGTCCTCCCGCCTCCCTCTCCCACCCCTGTGCATGTCTGACCATCTCTTTCCATGATGTCTCCTCCATCACTCGGACCCTCCTGCCTCCCTCTTCCCCCCAGACAATCTAGGATCATTTGCCATCTCAAGATATTAACTCAGTCACATCAGCAAAGCCTCCCTTGCTATGTGAGGTCACACATTCCCAGCTTCCAAGGATTAAGATGTGGACATGTTAGAGGCCTTCATTCTGCCTACCACACCCACGAACCTGGCCCGGCCGGCATACTGAGTCCGACAGACCATCTCAGCATCACTTCCAGGAAGGAGCCTGGTCTGTTCAGAGTCCTAGAACGTGGGGTTCAATCCCCGAGCCCTCTGCATGGCCCATAGGAAGTGTCTAGCTGGGTGAGTATGCAGATTCAGGTTAGAGGGATGTCCTGTGTGCAGAGCAGAGTGGCTACGGCTGGTCGGCTCCGTCCTGACGGCGGGTACCCCCGCACGGCTGGAGCAGCTGGTCATCAGGGCCCAAGGCAGGGCCCGGCAGGCAGCTCTCCGTCTGTTAGAGGTCCTCCCTTAGAGGAAAATCAATAGCCAGAGGGTCTCAGCACATGTGGGCTTTCCCGCTCAGTCCCACAACGTCTGGAGTCTGGGAACCCTGGGGCTGCGGGGCTCTGGGAGGCCACTGTGGGAAGCTGGGGCCCAGGGACGGGCAGGACTTGCCCAAGGGGAAACTTCCGGGAGCCCAGACCAGAAGCGGGCCTTGGTGCCAGCCCAGGGCTACTTCTCTGCGCCATCCCGGACCTACCATTGGGACAGAGCCGGAGGCCAGGCCGGTGGCCTTGAGTGGCCTTGTTCTTCGGGACACTGTGCAACTGGATCCAGGTTCCAGGGCGCAGGCCCTTGTAGACCCACTCACACTCCTTAGGAACAGATCATGGCCTTTCTTTTGTTTTTCTTCACTTCTTTTTAATCTTTTCTCCTCTCTGATGACCTTCCACAGAGACAGCGTCTTAGAATGGCATATTATTCTGTTTGGAGATTTTAGATTCCTATTTATGAAAACACAAAGCTTAATTCTTTGTTCTTCTACAAACAAACTGGAGAATGAGTGCCAGAGTTGCTAATCACAGTGGCCCGTTTAGTATCTCGGATGCGGGAGGGTATGGATTCCCACATGCCTCCAAGTCCCGTGAATCTGGCGTGTTTACCGGGAAGCCCCCTCCAAATGACGTGGTCCCCGGGTGGGCGGCCAGAGGTCCCCAGAGCCCAGGGTCTGAGTTGGAGTCGCATTCAAGCGGAGGTGGACTCGTGCCAGGAGGAGCTTGGCCCTTGGAGGGCCCTCTCCAGGGCCCTGGTCGAGCTGCTTGCTTTGCTCACCTCCACTGTCCCTACCGGGTAAAAGGACATCCGGAGAGTATCTACCTGTTAATCAAATGGGAAAATAGGAGAAGCTCTGTAAAGTCCCTTAAAAAGCCAGACAGGGTCATTATGATTTATAAGTTACATAAGTCACCTTTGCAAACGTGTGGATTTCGGGCACCAAGCGTTTCTTGGGTTAGGCCAGTGATTTCTTAACTGAATGTCTTCAAGGGGAACTGAGGTGAGCTTTCCACTCAAACAGGTGTGTGGTCTGGACGGGCGATGACCGGGTTTTCTTCTTCAACCCGACGATGCAGCTGTCCGTGTGGGAGAAGCCCATGGACCTGAAAAACCGCGGGGACCTCAACAGGATCATCGAGGACCCGCCCCACAAGCGCAAGCTGGAGGCGCCAACAGGTAATGAACAACCGGGCTGTTTGCACCCACTTTCATAAGTGTTTAAACTGTGTATTCCTAATGAACGGGAAGGGAAAGCATGTTTTTCCTGGTTATGCTGGAAATTGATTTTCAGAGACTTGTGTTCGCTATTTGAGAATTTAGTAGTTAAGGTTTTATGGCACTTTCTGCCGAAGACACTTTCTTCCAGGAGGCTGGCTAGGGCTTTCTTTTCGCATTTCGGGAAGTTGTTAACTCAGAGAAGGCTGTTTCGTCCCCTCAGCTTCTTGAAGCTTCCTGCATGGTCATTAGCCAACATTTAATTTTTATTCCAAATGTTTCATGAACTCCACTTGAGAGACCACATGCGCGCAAACGGTAGCATTTGTGTCGAAGCTTTGAACGGGACCCATCATCCATTGTTTATTCGAAGGGTGCTTGAATTTAAGGGAAAGGCCACGTGGGCCGAAGGACGCGCTCCTGCCGGAGGGACGGGCACTCGGCGGAGAGGTAGCTGTGTCTGAACACACCCGTGGAAATCCCGTTTCCCCAGAGTCAGAGAAGAACAGTTAGCCTTTCCAGCAAGGATCCTTTCCGATTAGATGTAATATATTTTATATTAGCTGCAGTGTTGGGAAAGCCCCACTCCCTGAGCACGTGGGTAAAAAGAGCGTTGGCTCTGGCACAGAAACTTAGAGTCAGGAGCTCCCTCCCAGCCTGAGATGCACACACGTGGCTGAGAGGCCAGGAAACTGGATCTTGACCCCTTAAAAGGGGGCTTTGTTTTATTTTTATGGGGTGTTTTATTGAGTTTGCAATGATGTTTTTTATTCCCATCATAGAGGGCCAACGCATGACAACATCCACCCACATTTTTAGCCAAATGCGGAGGCATTTAACTGGGACTTTAGAAAACGGTGCTATAAAAGTGTTCTTAACATTTTTAACAGTGCCGAGAGACTGGAAAATGCTGCTGTTCTAAAGATGGTGGCAGTCTGTTGAGATTGAGAGAGGCAGATTTAATGTGCTTATTTCACCTAGGATGACGAGACCTTCTCCAGAGAGCCTGAGTCAACCCATGTTGGGATGAGAAATGTTTTAGGTGCATATTTAATTGAATCTGTAAAAACTTAGCTGCATGCAGGGACAATAAGCATTGGGTTTGTGATTTTGTTTCCTCAAAATGGGATGTTTTGTTGAAGGGTTTGAAAACAAATCCTCATAGAAAACAATCTCCCAAGGTCCTGACTCACAGACAGCAGAACAGTGCACATACTGGGGCATCAGAAGACCCCCAATCTCATGAGACAGATCAAGGTGCAGTTGTCATAGCTGTGATTTGATTTGATTGATAAAAGACAAATAATGGAGGCAGTTTCCTTAGCTTGCATCGTAGATAATTGGGAGCTGTTTCTCCCTCTCTCCCTTCCTTCCTTCCTTCCTTCCCTCCCTCCCTCCCTCCCTCCCTCCCTCCCTCCCTCCCTTCCTTCCTTCCTTCCTTCCTTCCTTCCTTCCTTCCTTCCTCCCTCCCTCCCTCCCTCCCTCCCTTCCTTCCTCCCTCCCTCCCTCCCTCCCTTCCTTCCTCCCTTCCTTCCCTCTTTTTTCCCCAAAGCTTGGCAGGCACGAGAAAGGAACTCATTAACAGTCAGTGCCTGGCTGCCCTGTGGCTTCTCTCCTTTGGACCTAATGAAGCCAGGTCTAGGAGAGACAGAGAGGCGTCCGCAGAACTCCCCACTGAGTCACCTGCCATGTCAGCGCTTGTGAGGACTGCAGGTGGAGGACAGGGTGGAGGGTAAACTGAGGTATATGAAACATTTAAAGTTTATTTGCACAGAAACCAGGTTCCAAGGGGGCAGCCCCATATCTGATGCAGTTCGAGGTGGCTGGTGGGAGCCCAGAAGAGAGACACAGAGAAGGTGGGGCTGGCTGTAGCTTGGAGATTACTTGGCTCTGTGATTGACCGTCCTCAGCTTTTTGATTGATTCTGCAATGTGAGACATTTATGGACTTAGGTTTCGGTTTGCTTAAGTAGCCCTCCAAGGCATCAGAGCCCTGTTGGCCTAATGGCCTCCTTGTTTAATTTACGGCAGGATCTGAATTACCTGGGCCACAGATCAGCGTTCTATTTCACTCACTTTATACTAAAAAACAGTAGAGAATTGAGCCTGAAGTCTAACAAACACAAACACAACCAGAAATACCTGATTAATTTAGATTTGATATATCAAGATACTTGTTTTCCATTAACTTACTACAACGGCCCTAACTACTCTACCTAGATAGATATTATTAATAACATTACATGTAGTTACAAAACAAGTTTTAACTTGCTTCTTCTTGTAAAAAGAGGAAGAGATTTTCTTAAAACGTGGGTTTTTTTTTTAACCAGAATCTTAAAGATATGCAAATGACTTTAATTCTCAACTTCTTGTTGCAGGGTAGAATTGACATTTCAGTGAATAATTTCTAATTTTCTAAGATCCACCCACCCAAATTGTTTTGTTTGCAGCAAAACAATTAGGGCAGAAGGTGTTCCTGGAGGATTAATTAGCAATTAGTGGGCAGAGTTGATGACCTCCAGCCATCGGCAAGTGACATTTTTGCTTGGCTGTTTCATCCATCATGACTCATCAAACGATTTGACCCTAATTATTATGAGAACTGGCTCCAGGGGAGAGTGTTCTTGGTGGAGAATTTTGTTTTTCACATTTTGTTTAACTATGAGTCATTATGGATGTGAATATATTAATACCTGTTTCTAGTCTGAAATAGAACAATTAGGCATTCCAATTGATACCAGTTATTTTTCAAGAGGCAAATGAAATAAATGAATATTACAAAACAGCTGCTGCATGTTGGGCTCTCGGTTCTAGCTGTGTTTGTGTGCTAGGGACACACGGCTCGGGGGGGAGCTAATGCTGTTAGGCAGCTTCGTGGTATGGGATGCAGAACTGCCAGAAGTGCTGAGCCACTCATCACTCAACAGCTAAGGGAAAAGTCCCCTCTTTCATTCTGTTAGCGTTGCTGAGAGACTCAAAGGCCTGAATTATTTCCTAATTATCTTGCGGTGCCTCCAGATTTTTTACGGCTCTAGGACCTCTGCTGTTAGTCTGGAGTAAACACCCACCGAGCTGAAGGGAACCAGGAAGCAGGGGCCTGGGCCGGCGTTCAATCCCTGGCCCGACGTTTGGGGGCCTTGGTGGGCTCCTCGGCTGAGAGGACGTGGGTCCTCCAGCCTGTCGGACACTGCGCTCTTGGCCTGCATTTCTCTGCAGCAACGCCGCCCTCTGTCTCCGGCTCCGGGCAGGGGGAGCCCTGTGGGCTGAGAGCCACAGAGGTGGGAGGGGGAGAGACTCTGCGGGGGGAAAATGGGGGTACGGAGCCTGGTCGCTTACGCTCAGCTCACCAGGTGGGGGCTGCCTGTGAACGGCCCGGGGCTGCAGTAACCCATGAGCGTGGGCTCAGTGGCTGAACGCAAGCCCAGTTTGTCACGTTGCGTGAGTCCCAGTGGGGCTGGCGGATCCGTGTTTCCTGGCTGCCTGGCTTCTGTGGCTCTAGGCCCCTTGCTCCCCCTGCAGAGGCAGCGGGACCGCGTCCTCAAATCTTTCTGGGACTCCCCTGCCTTCCTCCTCCCCTTGGAAGGGTCCTTATGATTACACTGGGCTCACCTGGGTGACCCGGGACGCTCTCCCACCCCAAGGTCAGCTGCTTGGCCGCCTCGATCGCCCTGTGCTCTAGAACCTAATACCTTCACAGGCGCAGGCAGCCGGCGTGCCCATCTTCGGGGACTATCATTCTACAGCCCACCGGCTCTCTACCCACTTTAGAGAAGAGGGAGTTAAAGGAGATTGATTAATTAACTCGCCCAAGGTCACATTTCTATCAAGCGGGGGGTGGGGAGGGGGCAGGGGCGGGATTTACACCCAGGTAGGTCGGACTCCACATCCGAGGAGGGACAGCTTTACCAGGCTTCTTATGAGCTGCGAGCCTGTGATAAGAACGCTCTTTTGGAAAACGTTTTGCTCCCTGTACCTCCCACACCCACGGTCAGGTGCAGGCAGCCTGTCCTTTCAGCCACTTTGTCCCCCACCTGCCATAGAGGGCACGGACGTCACTTGGCTTCAGTTCCTCTGTAAACATTTTAGTCATTTATATTCAAGACAAATGTACATTGGTAATAATGTTCATTTTGCAAGTGGGATATAAAAGCATCCCTGTGAGTAAACACAGCTGTGACTTGTGAGAGCCTGGCTTTGCCAAGCTGGGTTTGCCCGGGGAGGGTACACGGGTCTCGGAGCCACAGTGGGACCAGGTGTCCGGGCTCAGCTGACAACGTCCCTGGCGACTTGGCCTCCGCCGCCCGAGGATGGGCATCACCGGTCCCAAGGATCAGGTGGAGGAGAGGCCCCCCATGCAGAATTCCCCCGTCCCTGCTGTTTGGGAGGGACCCTGACCCTCACACGGGACCCGCATCCCTCACCCGGTGGCCCCCAGCCTGTGCCCCCTGTTTGCACACTGACTGATCCAGGACGCTAGACCTGGCAGATGAGTGGAGACAGGCCATCCACTTAGAAAGTCGCCTGCGGGGAGCCTGATGAACTCCAGTGGAAGTTGCCAGGCGGCCGGGTTGGAAGGAAGGCCAGGCTCCTGGGCACCGCGGCTTCTTCACGATGCTCTGTGACCCTCAGCCCTCCCCTGCTGCAGCCCGGCGGCCTGGACGGCAGGGCGGAGGCCCCTCTGGGTTTCAGATACGCCACTGAATGAGCACTGATCCCGGGGCTGTGTCACGTCTGTGCCTTGGGGCCGCATGCAGCTGTGGACAGGGGAGGCTGGGAGAGCATTTTCCAAAGTGGTTTCCCCCAGAACCTAATGCTTCAAGCTGTCACCCCCTCTGTGGACCCAGGACTGAAGGAGGAGAAGGAGGGAAGAGGACAGCAGTCCCCTTCCAAACCAATCACTGCGTACTTGGGGGCTGGACTAACTAGCCCTGGGCTGGACCCCGGCCCCAGCAGTGAGCAGACGGCCCACGGGCAGTGACGGGCAGTGACAGCCATGTCGTGGGGCAGGAGGAGAGGCTGTGTGTGGACGGTGCAACGTGAGTCCCCAGACCAGTGGCCGGGGAGCTTCCTGAGGAGGATCCACTCACACTGCACCCCAGGAAACAGGGAGGGGGGCCCACCTGGGGGCCCCCATCTCCTGTGGGGGGCTCGGGGAGTGGGGAGGAGCCTGGGCAAGCTCACGGTGAACCTCAGGGGTGGGGGAGCACCATGAGTGCAGCCTTTCCAAGTGACCAGGAGGCTCGTCCCTCAGGGTGACTGACCCCTGGTTCCTGCCGGACTCTCTGGCCCAGCAACCTCTCCCGAGGCTTCTACTCTCTTTCTGGGGCCTCGTGCAACACTGCCCAGCTCCGCTCAGGCTCTGTCTCTGCCTGACTCTGTCATTCTGCACTTCTTTCATAGATTGAATATGACCTGCCGAGGAGCAAAGAACACAGAGACTGATTTTGGTGTCAGGAGGCCCCCAGCTAGTGGGGGTCGATGGGTCCACAGTGCAGGGTCCAGATCTACCTGTTCTAATTCCCTCATGTCCCCCAGTGCAGGCTGACACCCCCACCCATCTCTGCCACCTGCCCTGGGCCTGCAGAGGAGGGAGCAGGGAGGAGGGAGGAGGGCCACGTGGCGGGACACCTGCTGCCCAGGAACAGTGAGTTCTGAGCCAGGGAACAAGGCGTTTCCCTGTATTCTGTGGACTGTTCTAGCACACATCAAGCATCACGATTTCCAGCCGGTCAGTCAGAAGCAGGGGTACCTGCGTCCTGGGGGCCCCACGCGGTCTCCAGGAAGCTAGTGCCAGAGTCTAATTGAATTGTTGCACATCCAGTCCCAGTCGGTGTCCAGAGAATTGGAGACCCAGTTGTTGGTGCAGGAAAGCTGCCCCGAAAAACGAGGGAGCCCTGCTGCTTGTTATCCCATCCCAACGCCCATGACCATGCCCCCGGCTCTGCCGCCCCAGCTCTCCCACCTTGGGCCGGTTCTGACCCAGCCTAGGGGAGGAGAGGCTCCTGGGGGCTCTTGTCCAGGCAGGAGAGCACCCCCGCCTTGCCCCTCTGTTTGCCAGGGGCAGCCCCAGTGTTGGGGGTCTTCCTCTCTTCTGTGTCTCAGAAGGAACCAAGGCGCCTCTCCTTCCCATTGTCTCACAAACACCAGTGTTAAAGAGCGACAGGACAGACAACTTTACCTGAAGGCCTTGTCTGTTGCAAATGTCATGGAGTTTAGAAAGTTCCAAGAGGGCTGTCTGCAGGGTGAGGGGGAGAGAAGTCAGGTCAGAGGCGGAGGCGGAGTCCATGTGAGAGCCCAGTGTGCACGCGGGGGCAGAGGGGCCAGGATCCAGGCCTGGGTGTCATGTCCCGCGATGCCGGTGGGCGTGGAGACTGGGACAGGGAACGGGGGGTGTGAGGGTGGACCCAGGCTGAACGTGCAGGGCTGGGGTGCCTGTGGGGTCACTGAGGCAGAGAGGCCAGGAGGGGAGAGCTGGGCGGAGCGGGGGGGGAGCATGCCTCTTGGGCTGCAGGGGTCAGCGGCCTAGAAGGGAGCGATGGCCGGCGTCCCGCAGCGGCCGTGTGGGAAGAGCGTGTGGAGCGGGAAGAAGGCGAGCTTCGCCCCACATGAGCTCATTTCTCACAAACGTTCTTTCCTCTGCTTCTCAATGAGGAGGGGGGCTTCTGTCCCCTAGGGGGTGTTTGGCAGTTTCTGGACCTGGGACCTGCCCCTGCTGCTTCTAGCACCTGCTGAGCAGCCTCCGTCCAGCGCACAGGACGGCCCGAGTGTCACTGGGGCGTGAGGCCACCAATGCTCAGCCTTCCCTGAGCTGAGGTCCCGAATGCCCGCCCCCTCCCCCAAACACACACACCCTGTCCCACAAGGAGCCCACTCCGCTCCACGCCCATTTGGACAGGGTCCATGTCTGTGGGGCCGCCTTTCTGGGCAAGTGTCTTCCAGGGGGTGCTGTCCTGCCAGCCGGGCCGAGGGCATGTGGCGTGGACAGGCCTGTGGCCCATTCTTGGTCCCGTTCAGGTCCCCCTGGGTCCCGGGATGGTGGAGTGCACACGGCGTGGCGTGGGTGGCCGCGGGTGGGCTGGGGCAGCCGGGAGCTTCCAGAACCTGACTCTCCCATCTTGCTGCCAGCCCCACACTGAACACTGAAGCAAACTAGGAATTGACTGGATTGGAGGCTTCGCTGGGTTCCAAACAGTGCATCTTTGAGGCGGTGGGCCGTGTTCTCCTGGCAGAGCCTCCTCAGGAAGGGCGGGGCGGGGCTTAGGCAGCCAAGTGGGCAGGGGACACGGGGACCTGGGGATGCGCCACAGAGCCCAGCCCCCTGCACCTCTGCCCGCCTGGGACAGGAGCACGAGAGGGGGTCTCTGGGACATGATGGATACAGAGTGAGAAGCAAGGCAAGAAAGCATTGTGATGCCAGGGAACGTCTGGAAATCATTCATGTGTCAGGACTGAAATAATAATGCTCTAGAACCATGTTGATCCTCATTTTTCCTCTCTCCCTTTTGGAGACAAATATGAAACACTGAAGCACCTTTTTACTTTTTCATTTCAAAAGCTCATCAAATATTTATAAGGCCAGCCTCCTCAGGATGGAAATAGGGGACCTGTCTTCAAAATCAATTTGGGTTTTTGAAGTAGACATGTAGTCAGGAATGAAGTGCGTGCCGCATGCAGGGGAGGGGTGATGCTTCCTGGAGGCAGACAAAGGAGGGAACCACGGTCTCTTGGTCCACTTGCAAGAACGTGAGGGCACACGTGACATAGAAGGGCTCATCCAGGGCCTGCATCCCCACGTGCCCGGGGAGGGGTTGGGAGATGCCATCCGTTGATTCTCCATCCTCTGGCTTTGCTGGATGATCTAGCAGCCTCTAAATGCCTTCTCTGCACAGAAGAAAATCAGATTTCTCTTCCGCTGGAACTTACAAGGAGTACTGGTTCCAGGGGTTGATCTCTGTGTTCCCAATTCCCAGATGACTCTGCTTGAAAGTGAGTGCATCTCAGTGGTTTGCCAGAGTGATGGGAGCTGACATTCCAACCTTATTAACCCGATTTTCTTCCAGCCGACCACAGTGATGGGTCACAGTCTGAGGATGGCAGGGGAGACCGGAACCTGAGGACCAAGAGGAACAGGTAGGTGACAAGGCCTTTTGCTCTCGCGTCTTTCCTTCGCAGACAATTAGGCGGTGTAGAAAGAAAAAGGATTGTTTTGACTCTAGTGACTGAGTAAAGAGCAGATGCAACCAGTAAGCAGAGGGTGGGAGGTCTCAGGTCCCGTCTCAGTGACTGCTCTGGGCGCCCCATGCCTCAGTGGGCAGGTGTCTCGGTGGCTCCAGGCACTGTGGACACTGGACAGCGTCTGGCCCTCCCCGGGGCCCACGTGCTCTGCCCGGCCTGGGCTCCAGAGCCCTGAAGGCATGCACGGAGCCACCAGGGTGCCAGGTGTTGGGCGAGGGCATGGGTGTGCGTGGCCAGCAGCTCTTGGCTTGGAGTTGGGTGCCTCCTGCTTGCCTTGTGGTGTTGGGCAAAGTAATTCGCCCTGGCCTCAGATTTCCCGTCTGCACGAGATTGCGGGAGCTCCCAATGGCAGCTTGAGGTGACAAGTGACGGGGGCGGGGGGGCGCTGCGTGACTGCGGTCACACTCCGTGTGTGCACAGCTCTCCATGCTCGTCGCCCTCTGGCTGTGGCGGCAGCACCCGTGGCCGGGAGACCCGCCGTGAGCCCCTCCTGCCGGCCCCGGTCTGTGGCTCCTTTCCTTCTGAGTCCCACACAAAGGGGTGCAATTCGGGGTCTGTATGTCTGAGCTCCCTGGAAGGCGGGCAGAAGGCATGGCGGGGTTGGTGGGCCGCCGTCTTTGGCAGAGAAGGCGGGGGATCTAAAAGGCCACCCATGAAGAGAGAGTCAGGGGCCACTTCCTGAGCTCAGGTGGTGCCGGACGTCCGGCCAGAGCCTGGTGCTCAACGTGGCCCAGCGGGCACACCCAGCCGCGACCTGCCACCCGCACAGCTGTCCTCTCACAGGATGGCCTAGGCCTGCAGCGGGGAGCCAGCTGCCCATGTCAGGGGTCAGCGCTGTGGGCATGTGGGCACCTGGGTGGCGCAGTCAGTGAAGCGTCCGACTCTTGGTTTCGGCTCAGGCCGTGATCTCCGGGTCCTGGGATCGAGCACGGTTCAGGCCCCACACTGAGCGGGGAGTCTGCTTGAGATTCTCCCTCTGCCCCTGCCCCTGCCCGCGCGTGTGCGCTCTCTCTCAGCTAAATAAATAAATCTTGTAAAAAAAGGTGCCCTAGAGCCCAGAGCACATTCAGGAGGCAGGCGGTGCCGCCGGAGCCCGCCCCCTGCTCTGCTCAGGTCGAACAGAGCCTCGCACTGCAAGTCATTCTGGAAGTCAGGAGATTCACGGGACCCTGTGAGGGCAGACACGGCGCACGGAAGGCCGATGGTCGGTTGGCGGGCTGTGAGGGCGAGCGAGACCAGGGGGACAGCGGCGGCTCAGATTCCAGTGCCAACTTCTAAAAACTGGTGTTTGTATAAATAGCATCACAAATGGAAAGTGTGATCATCGTGAAGAAAAATCATGCTCTGTATATCTGAGAAAAACAGACTTCACATCATTGATTTATGATGGTTTCTGGTTAAAACCATCACCCGGTCTCCATTTTTACGCCCCCTGATTATTCTTTTGTTTTTAAGGATTTTATTTTTAAATCATCTCTGTGCCCAACATGGGGCTCACGACCCCGAGATCAAGAGTGGCACACTCCGCCGACTGAGCCAGCCAGGCGTCCCTATGTCACCCAATTATTCTTTAAGCTTATGTTGTATGAAGTCTGAAAAATACAGTTTCAATATTATTTCTACCAAAAAAAAAATCATTTCTTAGAAGAAGTGGTACCTGTCTGCAGGAAGGGAGAAAAATGCCACCTTGCCTCAGAGCCTGTCCATCCTGGTGTCCTCCGCCCTTACGGGGGCTTCCTGGCAGCAGAGGGGAGTGAGGGAGAGAGCAGGCACTGGGCCGTGGGACCTGACCCCTGACCCCCAGTTGGGATGGGACTCTTCTCTGTGACAGACGGATGAGGTTGGAGGCCCAAACCTGCAGCGTTCTCCCTGAGTGGCTTCAGGTCCCTTCATTTCGATGCCGCTGGGCCTTTCCCTACCATGCACCCCCTCAAAAAATCATTCCATTGACCACGGCCCGGGTATATTGTAATTTTAACTGATAACAAACAGACACCACAGAACTTTCCAGAAACAGTTCTGGGAAGGGTGAGCACTGTCCTCCCCAAGACAGGGAGCTGTCCCGGTGCAGGGAGGGGGGTCTCCTTCCTGGGGCAATGGGGACCCAGGCTGCAGTTGGCATGAGGGTCCCTGTGGTGCTGGAGTGAGGAGCCCCCCGCCACCAATCTCCCGCCTTCTCTTTAGAAAGTCACTTTTGGGCCTCAAAGGACACTTGCATGCACCCAGAGGATGGGTGCTGAGTGCCTTCGATGGGCCCATGGGCTCCAGGAAAGGGAGTAAAGAGTCGTGTCTTTATGTTCAGAGCACGGGTCTTGGCCAAGCAGGTCTCTGTCAGTCTTTGGCTAAATGCATGTAGAATCTTGAAATCAAGACGCCCTTCCTGAGACACCAGAAGTGCGGAAATCCAGCCACTATGGGATGATGTTGAACTCGTGTTGGAGGGGAGGCTGGATAGGATCCAGAGTAGCTGGGCCATCTGCCTGCACAACCCGATTTCACTCATTTTCCCGAGGGACTGGCCTTGAATTCTGATCAGTTGGCCTTTAAGAAATGTCAGAACGGGGCGCCTGGGTGGCTCAGTTGGTTAAGCGACTGCCTTCGGCTCAGGTCATGATCCTGGAGTCCCGGGATCGAGTCCCGCATCGGGCTCCCTGCTCGGCGAGGAGCCTGCTTCTCCCTCTGACCCTTCCCCCCTCATGTGCTCTCTCTCTCTCTCATTCTCTCTGTCTCAAATAAATAAATAAAATCTTTAAAAAAAAAAAAAAAAGAAATGTCAGAACGTTAATTTCGCTGTTAATCATCTGAGGGATTTCCGTGATTAAACAGCAGCTTTGGAGCAGACACAGAGGATTTGGGCAGAGCCGCCCTGCTTTCCACCTGCCCAGTCCGTCCCGAGCTGTGGGCCCCGCTGTCGGGGAGGCTCTGTTCTCCCACGGAGCCCTTGGAGGAAATGCTCCCTCTGCTTAGTGATGTAGCTGGACTGGGGATCTAGAATGTTCCACCCGTCCTGCTCATTCATTTCTGAGCTGTGCACATAAACCACCTGTTCTCTTCGGAAGCCTCACCCCCATGCTGTTTTTGCAAATGCCCCCCACAGCTGGATCGGCGTGTCCCTTGCTCAGAGCAGATCGCCCCTGGCGGTCAGCCCACCAGCATCAGCTCTGCATTGTCTGTCTTCCAGAAAGTTATTGTCAATAAGTTCAGGCTCTTCTCAAACTCCTAACTGCTTTTGTGTGTTTTTAATTAGTGGGTTCTGGCATATATAGTAAGAGAACAGGCCTCCAGAGGATGGGCTGTAATCAGTCTCTTTTGATCCACCTTTTTTGTATAAATAATAGAATTTTTCCTCATCAAGAAGCCTGTGAAATCTTCCTACAATGTGCAACTCACTAGCAGCCATGTTGGAGAAGAAGGAATAAGCCACATGCTCACTTTGAACGTCACTTCCTACTCCTGCATCTCTCTCGAACCCTCGCACAATTCATATACATTGTGCACGCTCTTTCACAGATGGAATTAAATCAATTGATCAAATAACTCAGGTCTGAATGATACTTTTCCTGGAATTCCCTGGGAAGAGAAATATGTCACAATTACTAATTTTAAACGACCCGGTGAGTGCCGTGTCAAGTAGCTTGTTATTTACTATCTAATGGAATGCATTCCTGATACACGATCCTACATTTTCCCTGGGACCAGAAAATTGATTGCTTCTCCCCGTGTTTGTGCGGTGCCCAGAGGTTCTGCCAGTTTCTGACATGTAGTCTTTTCTTATTTCAGACCTACTTTTCAAATGTGCAGTCTATTTTAAGAACTTAGGATTTATTTCAAATAATTGAACTGAACTATTTTAGGGATTCAGCAAAAGTGAGGCATTTAGTTTAAAACTCAGAATGAAATTATCTGCAAAACACATCAGAGAAGAAATTGCCCACGACGCATGTGGCCTCTAGCCCTTCCACGAGGCACCAGTCTTGGCCAGTGGATAGGCTGGGAGATTCCTCCTACGTAATGGCACCCTGGAGCACGAGAGGGTGGCCTTGCTCCTTCCGTGATGACTGGCCCCACGGGGTTGGCATCGACTTCTTGTCCTGTGGGCCACCAAAAGAATGTCTTGGCTTGGAATATTGGTTATTTCTAAGTTTGTAGATTTTGTAGTTTGTGAGTTTGGGGGATGCCCGGTCGATAGCTTTGGATGTAAGTGATGATGTTGACCTTATACCATAAAATCTTCATGTCAAGTAGGGTGTTTTCTTGGGGTCGGATGCAGTTTGGGCTGGAGTCCTATGAGAGCATAGAATCAGCAGGAAGTACCTTGTGATTATTCTGCTTACCCCAAATATGGCCTGAATATTCTCTTGACAAACCATGGAGGCCAAGGCACACTCTGGGCAGGTCCTCTGGACAAGGCTGGGTCATGGGGTTGTGATCTGTCCACCTGCAGTTCTGTGCTTCACCTGGGGGCCACCTAGGGCTGGGAGAATCCATCTAGAATAAAAACAACATTACCATCCAGAAGACAAAAAAAAAAACCCAAAAACCTGATTTAAAGTCTGGAGGTTTTGAGGACACTACCCAGGGACTGTCCCCAAGTTGAGCCCACATAGAAAGAGCCAGCTATGGAAGGTGGAGGGAAACACTCTTTCTGCAGCCAGGAAGCTGCTGATCTCAGGCGCAAAGGCAAGTGATGGTCAGTGAATGTGGGCAGCGGGGAGGGCAACACACCATGGAGTCAAGCTGGAGCGAGCTCCGTTCACTTCCATACACATGGTTTCTAGAATCCCAGAAAAATTAGCTGTCGAGAAGGTAAGAGCATTGCTTCTTTGAAATGCTAGAAAATAATGCTAGAAAACAGGTGGACTTTAAAATAAACTTGCTATAAAATTATATCTTTAATTTGACCCTATAGAATGATAACGTTCTGCTATCAGCGTGGGAGTCTCACATTCTCCAGGGGCCTTCGTAACAGAGGACGGCGCATGGTCTCTTGGACGTGCGTGGCAAACAAGTCATTAACACCCACTTGCCTTCTACGTTATTCTTTTTACATAACTCATGATTTGGGTTGATCGGTGGGTTCTGTATAGAAACCTGTGGTTTTGTAAACAGTACTGAGTCTGTGCCCATGTCCTGAGGACATCCTACACCGCTTTCCCGGGTGACAGCTGCCTTTGGGATTGAGCGTGCAAGCCTCAATTGTGACGGGATTCCAGTTTGTCTTTTTTAACAAAAACACAGATATTCCTGCCATTTATTTGCTGTTCAAAAAGATTTATACGTGCATGTATTTCTGAAAGGGGAGACCAGATGCCAGCATTCGCAAGGAGCCCCGTGCAGCAAGCCGGGCAGCCCACCGACGCCGTGGACACTGCCCTTGGCCTTTGGGTGGGCAAGCAGAGTCCTCTGGGCAGCATCCACATGGCCAGGACTCACATGGAGATGCATCTGAAATCTGGCCTGCGGGGGGCCAGTCCAAGTCGGTTCCAGAGCCCTCACCCCCCAAAGTTCCCTCGCCGGTTCTTCGTCGGACCTCTCAGCCTACCCTTCCTTCATGGGACTCTGCCCCTAGAAGGTGCTTGGCACCCAGGCGTCATCACTTACTGTCATGCAGCAGGGGTGCAGGAGGGCTGGCAGGGGTCAGGGGGTCCCCGGGGACCACGTATGCTGGCAGCAGGCTCGGGAACTC
This sequence comes from Mirounga leonina, assembly GCF_011800145.1. Taxonomy (NCBI): domain Eukaryota; kingdom Metazoa; phylum Chordata; class Mammalia; order Carnivora; family Phocidae; genus Mirounga; species Mirounga leonina. The sequence continues at coordinate 52,234,308 of NW_023270265.1, read as the reverse complement.
TGGGATGAAACTGTGGTGTCCAGCCGTGGTGTCCGTGATGATCTGTCTTCCCTCGTGTGGGGGAGGAACCTGTCGCAGACTCTTCTTCCACAAGGGGTCCATTCATACCCTCAAGAGCCGGCCCAAATGCAGTATGTGCAGGGGACCCTGGGGCCTTCCCAGCCTCCTGCGATGAAGTCCAATGTGGTGCCCACCATAGGCAGGCCAGGAGGCCACACTCCCAAGTGGAAAGATAAGCTAAGTTCTGGCCCACTAATCCATCAAATACTAAGCACTTGCTGTATGCAGTGCACTGTGTGCCCAGGCCCTGCAGTGTGGTCCAGGCCATCCACTTCTGGGAGCTTCCCATGGCCCCGTCTCTCTGATGGGATGGAAACTTTCTGGGACAGTGTGAGTCCCACATCTCCCGCCAAGTGATCGTGCAGAGGAAGCCTTGGGCCTTCTGTGAAAGGCCATGGCCCTGGGAAGGCAGACAGAGCAGATGGAGGGACAAACAGGGGGCCATGGCCCCAGATTATAACCCATCCCTGGCTCTCCTCCATGGATCACCCTCTCTTTTGGGCACACGTTGAGCAAACATCAACTGCCACCCACCGTGTGGGGCGCCGGGGACACATAGCTGGTTGCATGTCATTTCCTGTCTCTGGTGGCTCTAGCCCCAGAGAAGGGAGTGTTGACCCCATGTCAGACGGTCCCAGCATCCTGGACCTGCGATGTGGCATGGCTGGACAGACTGCAGTTTCTCCTTGCCTTGGGGCACTCAGGGGCAGCTTGCTGGGGAGGAATGTCTCCATCCCTGTCCATTGTCCCTGTGTCACCACTGTCCCCAGCCTTTGAGCCCTGCACGTGCAGTACTGGTTTCTGTGCTAAAGCCCCCGGGCCGACGATGAACCACGACTGAGCTGCAGCCCCTCCCCTTGGCACGGGGATGGGCACCGTAACTGGTTCTGGGCCCTCCGTGGGCATCTGGCCTCTCCTGGGCTCTCTATGTTGTTTGATCTGAGTTCCTGCCCTGGAGGGGAGGGCCCGGCATCGGGTGTCACACAGCCCCATCCACACCAGAGCTGAGGCCCGTCTGTGTCGCCTTCGTGAGAAAGCAGTGCGGGGATTCCCTATGAGGTCACGTGAACATCAGGCCATTAGGGAGGCGAAGTGTATGTTGAGTTTTAAACAAGAGGATTTTTAAAAGATATTCATTTATTTGAGACCAGGAGAGAGCAAGAACAGGGGTGGGGGGAAGCAGGCTCCCCGCTGAACAGGGATCCCGACATGGGGCTCCATCCCAGGAGCCCGGGATCATGACCTGACCAGAAGGCAGACACTTCACCGACTGAGCCACCCAGACGCCCCTTAAACAAGATTCTTTTGACAGGCTTCCCCAGGGAGTGGAAGACAAAGCCACAAAGAGGGGGCTGGAGGAGACGTGTCCTTCTCTCCCTCCACCACTACGAGCCCCCAGGCCAGGACAGGCCAAGAGAAGGCAGGGGCCTGTCCTACCCGGGGCCCCGGGGTGCTGCCCTCTGCGCAGAGGGCTGTCGGCCACCTGCTCTGCAGGGAGCGGAGGACTGAACTGTCCCTGGCGATGCTCTTTGATTTGAGAAGACAGTTTAAGTCGGAAATTTGCTGTCAATCTCTTTTGTACTCAAACAGCTTCACCAGTAAGGATACGGGAGGAGGTCCACAAGCAATATATACACTGGGGTCTGAGCGAGTGTATATACCTGAGTCAGCCCTTACCTCTTCCCCTCTCCTGCCCTGCATTGGAGAAGTGGGGTCTTCTATTTCCGTGTAGCCTCTCAACTGATAGTGCTGGGGGGTGGGGGAGAGGGAAGAAGCGGGGAGGGAGGAGGCATGCGGGAGAGAGGGACGGGAGAAGGAGGAGGAGGAGAAGAGGGATGGGAGGAGGGCTGGAGGAGAGGAAGGGTAGAGAGCGGGAGGAGGGAGGGATATAGGAAAGGAATGGGGAGAGGAAGGAGGGAGGCCTCAGAAGTGCTGAGAAACGCCCCCTCGTAAGCACCTGCCATGAGAACGGTGCGGTGTTCTGAATCTCTCCATCTCTCTCCCCTCCTCTCCAGGGAAGATTCGGGAGGTAGGGAGAGGCATCTGTGCTTCTGAGAGGTGACCTGTGGGGGCAGGGCAGAGTCTGGTGCCCTGGGTTCCCTTGGCCTCAGATAAACGTTTGGCGTCCAAAAAGGAAACTAGCAACCAGTGTGCTGTGCCTAGAATCCGTTTGCACTAAGTGTGAGTCTAGTGAATTTTACCACATCATCTGCTGCCCTGTGCACATGGGCAGAATCAGAAAACCCCGTGCTTGACCTCGCACCCCTGGGCAGGTCCACGTGTGCACCTGCTCATGCACCATTCCCGATTCAGCTGGACAAGCTCAGCAGTGGTCAGAGGGCTGAGGCGAGGGGCAGAATGGGGGAGAACAGCCCTTCTGCCCCAGGTAGGCGGTGGCCACCATAATGTCTCCCAAGGATGGGAGACGGGAGCCAGGGAGCATGCTGTCCCCCAGAGTGAAGGGACCCCAGCGCCGTGGCCCAGACTTGGGGACCCCCGCTCTGGAGGACAGGCTGGACAAGACCAAGCCCCTTTCAACTGACGCACTTGAACCGAAAAATTTCCCCAAGCAGGTGCGAACCTGGTGAGGCATCTGCCATGGGGTAGAACTGCTTCCAGATGAGAGGCACCCCACACAGCTGGCAAGACTTGTGGGTACCAGGGACTCTGCCCCTGGGGATGCTGCCTCTCATCCTTGGTAGTTTGGGCTTGAGCTAGTTTTATTAAAAGTATTAGAATTTGCTTTTTGGGGGCGCCTGGGTGGCTCAGTCGGTTAAGCAGCTGCCTTCGGCTCAGGTCATGATCCCAGGGTCCTGGGATCAAGCCCCACATCGGGCTCCCTGCTCAGCAGAGAGCCTGCTTCTCCCTTTCCCTCTGCCTGCCACTCTGCCTACTTGTGCTCTCTATCTCTGTCAAATAAACAAATAAAAAATATCTTTAAAAAAAAATTAAGTCTTAAAAAAAAAAGAATTTGCTTTTTGTTAAAGGTACCAAACTCATTCAGCCATAAGAATGTTAAAAATATATTTAGCAAGTTTGCATTTACTTTTGACTAATTCTAATTGAACTGAGAGCTTCACATTCTGGAAGGCATCCAGCAGCTCTGAACAAAATACTGTGTTAAATGAGCTATAATACGTGATCATCGCTGAGCTTGTAACGTTCCTATTAATCTTGTTTCAAGTTCCAACAATACAGGTCTTGTTTCCATACTTCTATTTTTAACTAATGAAAATTTATTACAAAGAAATACTAATTACACACTCTGGAATACGATACAATTGCAAATCCACTGGTGATTTTCTTTTTTTTTTTTTGAAAATCCACATAATCACATAAGAAGCAGAGAATGTAAGTCCTCCTGAAATAGTTGGTCTATAAATAAGATTCCCTAATGGGCTGAGCAAGCGTGTTTGTTGTTGTTTTTTTTTCTTTGCACATTTTATACTAGGTTGGATTAATCCATACTCCACCCCTGGTGAGTGTTAGAGAACTCTGCGTATTCTCAGCACATCCTAAAGTTGGTAACTGACGGATTTCCACGGTGTTCTGGATGGAGAGTGATGGAAAAAGTGGGCATCAGGGGGCAGAAACCAGCTTGGTTGAGTGATGGCATGACCTTGAACAGGCTTCCTCCTGCTCCTCAAACGCACGGATTGTGCAGACTTGCTGGATAATCCTGTGCGGGCGTCCGTGCCGGACATTGCATGGCATTTAGCAGCATCTCTGGTCTCTGTATCTCCATGTGCCAGTAGCCACCAGACGTCCCCCGGGAGCACGAGCACCCTGGGTGCGGGCACGGTTCTGCATCTGTGTCAGGAAGCCCGGGTGGGTATGGCATGAGCACCTTTCACCCACTAATTCCCAGGGTGAGGCTGGTTTTGCAAAGAAGTGGGGACATGCCATGCTCTGTAGGTGCATGTTCTTTGCTCTTTCTGTATCCCCTGGCAGGCGTGCAGAGGGCACCGAGTCACGGTGCTTGGCAGGGGGAGTTGGCAGCCTAACTTGACCACAGCACCGTCAGAAAGGGAAGGTTCCCTAAAACTGGTGGTCTAAGGACAGAGTAGATTTGCCCCCCACCTCGTTGCTGGAGTCACTGGCCGTGGGACCCGACGGTGGGGAAGTATGGGGCAGGGCTGGGCCAGGGGGAGGCCCCACAGAGGGATCCATGGGGTCACAGCAAGCTGCTCTCCAGGCCAGTGTAGGTGGACTCTGTGCCTCAGGGCTGAGCACAGCCTGTGACGAGGGGACCGGAGCGGCGGCTGGATGGGCTTGCTCCCATGTGGGCCAGGTCAGGGAGGGGGAGGGCGTCGTGTGAGTACCTGTGTCTGCAGGTGGCTGAACTTCTTCCAGCAGCAAACACTGAGATGTTTTAGAAGGAGGGCCACCCGTGCTGCTGGGATAAGGTGCAGAACGGAGAGAGAGCTATCGAATGGGCGGCAGAGGACAAAAGGCAGGATGCTGAGCTGGCGCTCAGTAGGGGCCAGCTCCTTCCTTCCCCCGAGCCGCCAGCCTGCTGAGGGTGGCGCGTTGGATCCCCCGCTGCCCCGCGGGGCCCTGGCTCCTGTCTGCTCCCGATGCGGCCCGCCGTGTGGGCCGTAGCTGCGGCCACCCCTGGGCCGGGGGAGGCAAGGGTCCAGAGGTCCTGCTCTGCACCTTTCCCTGCGCAGATGGCCTGGGGTGGGGCCTGGGTCCCTGCTGCTCTCACTGACATCTCCCTGTCGGGTTAGACCCCAGACAGTGTTTCTGTACCCGGAGGGCTGATGGCACAGTCCTTGGTAATTGTCTTCCCGCCTTTGTCCAAAATGAAGGCCTCGCTGAAACAAAGCAGAACAACAGAAACAGAACAGGATGTAAGCCCCGATGATTTGCTCTGGTGGAAAGGCTCACCCCTTTACGTCCTCTGACACCAGGTCTAGGGGGTGAGACAGCGACTCTGGGCCTTCCCGGCGGCCCCACTCGGCCTGCATACGCACCCACCATGACCTTCGCTCCCGGCTGGTGCCCGTTGGGTCAGGGCTTCAGTCCCGGCTGCACCCCAAACACAACAAAGCAGTCTGCATCCAAGAGCAAAACCGCATCCTTTGTGGGGCTACCGGCGCCTGGCTCTCCCAGGTTCTCGGAGCGCTTGCCTCTGCAGGTGTGACCTGGAGGCGCTCAGAGGTGGCAGGTGGGCCTCCCTGGGCATGTTTAACTCTCTGTGTCTTGTGCCCTAAAGGAGAGAAGGCCATGTGAGTCCTGGGCCAGAGGAGGCAGAAGGACAGGACAAGGGTGCCAGGACGCCGCCGCCCCAGATCCTCCTGCCGCTGGAGGAGCGGGTGACCCACTTCCGAGACATGCTGCTGGAGCGAGGGGTAAGGACCCGAATGCAGATGACAGCTGTCCCCAAAGCCAGTCACTGAGCAATGGCCCCCCCACAGTCCGAGGGACACTTCCCTTCCTCCCTGAGTTCATGGAATCAGGCTGAGTAAAATTCGGGTGCCAAATCATTTGAGGCCAAAGCAACATGAAAAGAGCCCCTGCTGCTTGTCTTGAGGGGTGTGGAGGAGTCGCCGGCCCCTTCCCGCACCTGCACCTGCAGGCCCCCGAGAGACAGACAGGAGGGGACGGTCCCCGGGACTGCGTGCAGAAAGCCTCTGCATCGATGAGCTTATTGCTGGAGCCCGGGCAGGTTTCGGGGTCCACACCTCCCAGAGGGGCATCCCCTGTGCTCATCTTCGCCAAGAAAGGTCTAGTTTTAATGAAATTATGATGTCTTAATTATAGTTGACTTCTGAACCCTGGTTTGAATTTAGGGGGAAAAACATTTTAGAATCAGATACCCTTCCCGTGCTATTTCCATCTTTGGCTTTTGGGTATAAAATGAGCCAGCTCTAATAGCCCGGTTGGATTTCTTCACAAAATGAGGCTGAACGCAGGGGCGGTAGTGGGAGCCTCTGTGCGCTGGTGATTATAATGGACATGGTAGTGACCTTGGGAACTCGAGCAAATCCCCTCTGCAGTGAGCAGCCACCCCCAGGCTGCCCCTGGCTGGGCCGGCCCCTCCCAGCAGGTGCAGGGGGCTCTGTGGCCAGGTGTCATGAAGACCCCACTCCCCCCAGAGCAGGGGGTGGAGCAGGGAGCCCCAGAGTCGGGCTGGCGGGAGGCCCTGGGGGTGCAGGGAAGCTGGGACGGTAGGACAGAGGCGGTCCAGCTGTGGCAGAGCTCTCTTCCTGTGCACCGTGAGTGTTGATGACTGCATCGCTCCAGCTTGTTATCCACTTAAAACTGAAATACAGCCCTCGGCCATGAGGGACTGGAAGGAGAACTAGACTCATGAACTCGAAACTGCAAGGCAATGTGCGAAGGCTAAATTAACACTGATGCCCAAGTAGCACAGAGGTGCTGGAAGGAACCCACACAGGGCAGTCTGTGCGCATAGATGACAAGCTTCATGGCCCCGGGCCGGTGCTGACCCTGGAGTGGGCCCACAGAGCCCGCGACGCAGGGGCTGATCTGCTGTAGCACCTACCATCCCCTCTTCCTCTCCACCCTCACGTTGCCCCCAGGCAGCTGCAGGACAGGTCTGTGGCATTACTCCTGAGAAGTGATAAAGCATAGTCTCTCCACAAAATCACCCAAAGAAGCTGCTCTGTCCTGGAGAGCCACTGACCTGGTTGCTCCTGAGGTTTGCCTTGGTCCTCATTAGGTGTTGATGGACATGCAGGTGGTTCTCTGCCCTTGTCATGTGCCAAAATATGTGTATTTCTGAGTGTTTGAATCGACCTGGCCAGTCTGTTCCAGTTGAATCAGCCAGCAGGAGACATGATGGCATTAGGAGCCTTCAAGAAATAGAAGCAAGCATTCATTTCATCTTTATAATGCCTACATTGCCCATCTCTTTGTTTTGGAAACCAACCAGGCCCCGCTCACCAGCACAGTATCAAACTAACCCCCATGGGAGCTTAAGGCTGCCTGAGACGTCCACCTTCCTGCTGGCAAGCCAGGTCTGTATGGCTTCTTGAATTTATCCCAATGGCCTTCGTTGAGCAGTTTTAATAATGAGATTTTCAGTGCATTCTTGCCTCATTGAGGTGGGTGATTCTCTTTGATTCTTAGATGTTTCTATGTGAGAATCTTATGTAGATGAGAATCGGCAAAAACAATGTGGAAATATAAAGCACTACCCTGGAGTTCTGAGTTTCCCCTGGGAAAAAGAGTCTGGGGGTAAAGCCTGAACCCCTATTTTAGGAGAATTTCAGAAGAAGCCCACACACAGTTGATGAATAGAAAAGATCAATTTGAATTTACTGCTGATGTCATAAAGCAATGCCACCATTTATGACTTTTTGACTTTATAAAATATGACAGCAGATTTTATAAGTTATTCATGCTCAAGAGAATTTGATAGCTAAGCCCATAACATTTCTAGTTGCTTAAAAATGAGGCACAGAAAGGTCACTTTTTTCATGGACTGAGTGATTAATAAGATTTTTTATTGCATTTGTTCAATGTTTCCATCCAGAAAGTCATGTACTTACAGAATGATGGAGCCAGTTCCTGCAGGTTTCCAGTAGTTTAAGGAGGGCATGGTTTGGGGCACTCCATGGGGATTATGGATTGGGAAGGGGCCTTCGGCTTTGTGGTTTTGTAGTAGGTCTCATGGCTCAGGGAAAGTTTTATTTTTATTTTGTTTTACTATATAAACCACAATAGAGCCTTAAAAAAAAAACAAAACTCAGCCTATGAAGGGGCAGGTTTAATTGGATAGCAGATTGTTCATGTGATCCCACCTATTTAGATAAATGTATTAGAAACACTTTATTGAGAACTTCTTCCTCCTGCCTCGTATCCCTCAGGAGCAGGAATGGCTTTACCAGGGGCCAAGAAAGGAAGACCTTTGGAGAGCCCTGGATCTTGTTCCGGGGACTCTAGGCCCTGCACCTGCTGTGCTCTCTGGGGTCCCTCTGCGGGGAACCCTTGGCCAGCTTCCCTGCAGTGGGTGGCCTCGGGGAGGCTGGCTGGCCCTGTGGCTGTCTATACAGGTGATCCGAGTCTGTTAGAAAGAGGAGCTCACGGGCTGCATGCACATGCCCACCGGGCCATACCAGTCTGTCTCTGCACTAAGACAGGTGTCCATCATGAGGCTGTTGGGAGCAAGTAACAGTATTAGCTGTCTTCCTACCAACAGGGCAGTGAGGGGGGGGGGGCTTCTCCCTGTAGCTAGAAGGCCCACCTCGCTCCCTGACTTCTGAGGTCCCCCTTCCCGTGGACATGCAGATGGCTTTGCCTCTCTGGAGCTGTAGCTGGACCTTGGGGCAGGACACATCCTGAATGGCTCGGTCGTCCTCACGTACCAGCAGCCCGTCATGGCCCCGGAGGCGGGGCCAGTGCACCTGCAGTCTGCTCCACGCGGTGACTCTGCGCTCCTTGGGGAGCTGAGTGGCCCCGTGTTCCTATGGCAACTCTTCAGATCTCGCAGGGCACACGGAGTACCACGGATAACACACAATTGTGCTGTGCAAGTCATATATGCTGTAAAAGAAAATTTGCAAAACAAAAGTCTCAATGAACAAAGTCACCCCAAATCCTATCCTAAGAGAGAATTATTTTCATCAGTGAGGTACATTTCTTTCCAGTCTTTCTAAAAATAGATTTTAAGATCTCAATCATAAATATCTTTGTCTTATAGTATAACCAGGATTGAATGTAATTGAACGTGGCTCGACCAAATTATTTTGTTTAACATGGTCGATTTTATGAAGCTCAACCTTGACTTATAAATTTGTATACTGTTTTCTCTTTTTAAGCATTTTTTTAAAGTGTCAGTATCAACCTTTGGAAAGCATTTTAGATGAGGTCATGATATTCAATTCATTCTCAGTTCAGAAATCCTGCATTTTCATTCATTGCTCGTATTCTCCAAATTTGCTATTTTAAATAACACCCCGATGATCATGTTGACACGTGAACTCTGTGTATGTAGGATTGTTTCCTACAGGCTGTAAACATTTGGCCTCTCTTACCAAATTGCTTTGAGAAAAGTCATTTTCATGCGGTGTACTCTTCTGGTGGCCACGTTTGAGAGTTCCCGAGGGTGTGTTTGCCAGCACACCCAGCCTGATGAGTGAGGACTGTAAATATTTATTATTTTTTGAACTGCATTGTTCGTTTCCTTGGGTTTACGTTTTGTCTCGGCTTCAATGGTGTGGTTCCCCTTTCCTGAACGGACCGCCATGGCCCATGGCGATCCGGGTCTTCAGATGGTATTTTATTAGTGATGATGTCATGTTCTCATCGTGGAGATGCCCTTGAGGAGGACAGTGGACCACCCACTCTCATTGCCGGAATGGGATTCTGTCTATCCCTAAGGTGAAAGTAACCCTCAAACATAAATTAAATCCGCGGAGGATGTTGTTGGGATGACAGCATACAATTCTATGTATCTATCAAAATAGAAGAAAGAAGCTGAAATTGGTAAAATCCTATGAGCGTCACCGTCGAGGATGAGCAAGGAGCACCCCTCACCCTTCCAGCTGCCCGAGCTGCCTTCAGTCGTCAGGAATTCCAGAATCCATGCCTCACAGGAAATTGGGTAAAGAAGGGAATGGTATAAGTGCTAATTACAAGGAACATGGCATTTGTTATCAGCCTGAGCCCGCGGGAGCTGGCAGGAGAGCAGGGACGGAGGACGGCGATGCAGATTTCAGAACTGAAACTCGTCCACAGGACCCGGTGCCATGAGGTTTGTGGGCGATGGCTGTGGGGGCCTGGGCTGTGGGGAGGGGCAAGTCCTGGAGGGGGAGTTGTGGGTGGAGTGGGGACGTCTGGGCTCAGGCGGGGTCTGGCGGAGCTGGGGATGGAGGATCCTGGGCGGTGTCGAGGCCAGTGTGGGAGGGGAGCTGGACAAGCTGGCTGGCAAAGCGGGACAAACTCCCAAACAAGGGGCCCACGTCTCCAGCCGCTGGTCCTGGAGGCAGAGGTGGGTGGGCTCAGGCCGGAGGGAGGTTCCTGAACCTTCTTCAGGGGCCGCTGGGTCTCTGGCATGGCTGACCAAGCACCACATCCACCTGTACCCAGTGGCTTCGGTGCCCCTCAGAGCCCTGCACCTGCTCCCCACCTCCCTCCATCCTGGTGAGAGAGGCCTGCTGCTTCCCCCAACAGAGGTTGGTTAATGTCCCTGAGGCCAGGGTGCTGGGGATGGCCAAGCGTGGGGCCCTGCCAGTGGCCAGGGACCGACGGCAGGTCCCCGATGCCCAGCCCGGCCCCCTCTTCGGGCAGCTCTAAGCACGGGCTGCCCCCACATGCCGGTGAGCAGTCTCGCTCGCCAGTTTTTCTTGTTTTTGTGTCACGGAAGGGAGCGTTCTCCAGGAGCTTCACTCGCGTCTCTACGCTGAGACGGCCCGCGGAGCTGTCCTGTGGGCCCTGGGCCAGAGCAGCCTGAACACAAGAGCGCGCTGGCCACGGCTGTGGGGCCCACGTCCCAGAGGCCGGACCTCTTGTCGCAGAGCTGTGAGCATGATTGAGAGAGATCGCTGCCTTCCACGGGGCAGGGAAGCCATGGAAACCGGAGGAAAAAGCTGCCCTAATGATGAACAGCCCACGCTCCGGATTCTGTGTCACCACTGACAAACACACAGCAAGGAAAGAGTAAATACAGCATGGCTGAGAGTCAAATTTGGGCAAAAACATTAGCTTCTAAAGTACGTGCATTTGTGTATGAGCTGGAGATGAGGCCCCCTGAGACCCCGAGGTCGCCCAGCCGTGTTCCTGAGCCCAGACGGCAGCCGCTGGGGGTGGAACCCCAACTGAGCCGGCGAGAGGCAACAAGGATGGTGCCGATGACAGACAGACTCAGTCACATCTGCAGCCCTGCCTGGCTCACCGGCTGCCCGGGCGCTACCCAAGTGTGCCCAGCACATGCTGTCCGGCCCGCCGGCGCTCGGGGCAGGCAGGACCCATCCTCGGCAGCCTTCCTCCCTTCCCCTGGCCCTTCGGTCCCTGGCTGTTCTGTGATCCAGTGATTGACAGATGCTCAGAGTGGCCTTTGGCTTTGAGGATAAAAGCAGCATCTGCCTCTTTCCTTCAGGGCGCCCTGCCCGTGGGGGCCTTTCTGGTCGTCACGACCTCCCCGAGCCCACGTGTCATCTCAGGTTCCAGCCAGAACCCAACGCAAGACCCTTTTCCTCAGCTTGCAGAGAGACTTTGGTGCAGCTGGGGCTGAGGTCAGAACCAGTCTCATCCGGAGATATTTCTTTGTCCAGAAGACTGTGGTCACCTTCACTGGGCTTTGACGGGGGGTCAGCCTCGCCTGTGCCCAACAGGTAGAAGAGGCAGCCATTGAGCACGGGGCACCCCTGGAGACCCTGCCGGCTGGGGTGGGTGTTCAGGGAAGCTCAGAGCTCAGCCGGCGAGGGAGCCCCCACACTGAAGCCGGAGAGCAGCTGGGAGGCCACGGGGGCCCTGGGTGAACGGCCGGCCAGTCTGAGAGCTCAAGAAATGGAGCAATTAGGAGAACATCGAGATAGTGCAGGCACGAGATGACCACGTCCACGAGCAGTGGCGAGGGGCCATTTGCAGCTAGTTCCAGCAGGACTCATTGGCGTTTCCAAACCAGGTTATTTTCCCGGAGAGCACATTGACAAGCGCTGGAAGACGAGGGCCTGGCTCGCGCGGCCGCAAGAGGGTGCCGATTCCCCTGCCACCTGCCATCCTCCAGACATGCCACACGGGGACACCCCCAAGCCAGCAGCCATGTGCCCCTCCGTCCCCCGCCCGGAGGTCCATGCTGGCCCACAGTTTCGGGTTACGGCAGTGTCTGCTGGGGTTCGGGACGGGCGCCCTGGCTGCAGCCTGCTATCGCACCCTCACTGTGTGTGTGTCTTAAACCACCAGCCCCGCGGGCTCCACTGTGTAGACGGCAGGAAACAGATAGCAGCTCAGGCCCTAGAGACAGTGAGGGGAGCGCGTGCGCTGGAGGGACGCGAGGTGCGGGAGGCCGCGCAGGGGAGGAAGGCAGGGTCATGGTGCCATGGTGACCCGTCGAGTCCGTGCCCGCAATGCTGCCCCAGGCAGGGCGGGGACGCCGCAGGGTGGCCGAAATAAAGATTGTGCAGGAGTGCTGAGGAGAGGCAGATGGCCCAGCCTGGGACAGCACCCCAGGGAGCGCTCCAGGGCGGCAGAGATCCAGCCCTCCCAGGGGAGCCGCGTCTCCTGGTGGCCGGCTCGCCCAGGTGCTCACACGAGTCCGGGATTACAGACGACAGGAGCTGATAGGGGGCACACAGAGCCCAGGCCTGCAGAGGACACAGAACGGGCACAGGACCCAGCCAGGCTGCAGAGGATGCTGTGCTCTGCAGGGACGGGTCTGAAATTGGCTAGGGAATCCCACTGCTCAAGGGGCCAACCGTGTGGGAATGCCGGAGTCCAAGAAGCGCAGGCTAGACTGAGAGACAAGTAGCCGCGTGCTTAGTCCTGGGACCTGGCGAGGCGGCGGGATCCTAAGGCAGCCCCAAGGTCCCCGCCCCCAGGGCGCACCCCAGAATAACCCCCTCCCTCGGGAATGGGCAGGCCGGTGAATAGGATGGTGGGTCACTCCATGAGGACATTACAGGACGTTACAAGTCTTAAACGCAGTTTCTCCCGCCGGCTCTGTAGAAGCAAGCCACGCTGGCGTAGAAGGGCCGTGGCAGGGAACACTGGTGGCCTTGGGGCTGAGAATGGCTCCTGCTGGCTCAGCAAAAGAGGGGAGGCCTCCATCCCTGTCCCGTGGAGTGAGCTTCCCACCCAAGACTTGATCTTGGGAACATGGGAGGCCCAGGCCCACGAGGTCAGGCTTTCATCAGAAGCGATTCTCATGGTCCATCCTAACTGCAGTTCTCGGGAGTCCTCTGGGAACAGCTGGGTCTCGTGGACAAGGCTGTGCCCCCTGTAGGCAGTGAAGGGCCCCGTTCCACGCACGGCTGTCCATCCTCCCCTTCTGCTCTGACTCCCAGCCCGGGTCCCACGCCTGGCTGTGCCTCTGTCCACCACGGCCACCGTTCTCTGAACTTGAACAGCACCTGTCAGCGTGGATCTCAGGTGATGTGACGGGACTGTTCTGTCGTCCTAAATTACAGTCATTGCAGAGATAGCTCTCTTGCCTCACACACAGACTGAAAATTCCTCTGGAGCCAACCATATATTATTAATTTTTAAAGAATGATTGCATTATACATCTAGAACTCCAAAAACCCTCAACACATCAATTCTAAACCACACTGTGCCTTCACTAGCGAGCTGAGACGGGGTGTCCACTGCGGTCCCTACCAGGGGTGCGGGCTGAGTTGAGGTTGCCCCCAATGTCTCTCCGTAGCCGCCCTAACACCACTGTGGTCAGGAGCCAGAGAACCCTGGGGTCAGTCGGCCTGGACGCTTCCCCAGGGAATCCCTGCCCCAGTGCCCACATTTTATCATGTTCTCAGTCCTTGGAAGAAAGTCTCTGCGTGGAACCTGGGTCATCCTGCCCAAGAACAGAGCTCATGAATATTAAAAAGGGGGCTTGATTTTTATTAGGAGAGATAGAAAGTGTCAGTTAAAAAAAAAAAAAACAAAAAAAACTATACATTATGCTGTACCAAGTAAAGCACCTTAAAATAGTATCTCTCCCGGGAATACTTTAACGTGTGCAAAATAAGAGGGTGAATGGGCTGTAAGCTGCCTGTTAGCATCCCCTCTCCTCTTGCCCAGGGGCTCATTTCCCACCCAGGCCCCAGAGTAGCCCTTCCTAACATGCACGTGACATGGGACTGTGGCTCTCGAGATAAGGCACAGCTTCCTCAGTCTGCCTGGGACTCTCCCACCTCTTCCCAGCTCCTCCTGGGCTCCTTCACCCCCAGCCCTGCTCCCTCCTGCAGCTCCCACATTCCCCCAGCTCAGGAACGTCGCCTTTTCACCCCAGATAGCCCCTTCCAGATGTGCTCCCATCCCTTCAGGAGCTCGATGAGTGTCCACGTTCCAGAAAAGTCGCTGCTCTGGAGACTCATCCCCAGGCTGGTGGAGGGACCCCTCAGCGCCCAGGCACGTCTCCGCTGTGGCCCAGGTGCCTCCCAGGAGACTATTAGCTTATTTATCCACCTGAGCCCAGACCGTGGGCTTTTTGGTGTCGGGGAGCCTGACTTCCTCTGAGTCCTCAGCATGCAGCACGGAGCCTAATGCAGAGTCAATATTTAGTCAGTGTTTTTAAGTGAATACATTATTTTGTAAATGACTTAAACATTTCCTTGCTCTGTCAGCGGGGAGAAGCTAGAAGCTGCACATCCCACAGCAACGGGCACACTCAGCCCAAGATCACGGTGTCTGATTCATCCTGCAACAGGAGGAACTGGGATTCCCAGAGAATTGTCTGATTCTAGGGCTGAGGCAGGAGAGACACGAGACAAGGCTGGAGTACCCTGAAGTTCCAGGAAATACGGAAGTGCCCCACCCCAAAATGATGGGGTAGCCAAAGGAACACAGGAGTCAGGCAGCAAAGCTCCCCATGGCCAAAGCTGGAACCATTTCAGCAAAAGCATAAAGTCATATTGAATTATCACCCAGATTATGAATAAATAGCCATGAGTGTGTGGTGGTACATGTAAGTGATGGAGTAAAGAAGTAAATGTGAGAGAATGGGTGAACATCCCATTCAAAATTCCAAATAAGCTATATTTGGATACGTACTCCCCCAAGAGGTGGAATGTAGCCCTGAGTGTGGGTTGCACAAAGTGACTCCCCACCCAGTAGCACAGCACGGAACAGGGACAGAGAGTAAATTTGTGGAGGACAGATCCGGGGAGTGCAACCTCAGCCAGGAGGCTGGGGCCAACTCCGACCTGCCGGAAGTCATGGTGACAGTAAGTACCTTGAGGGGTTGTGGTGAAGTGGCACCTGGCTCTGGGCTCCTCCCCCAGAACCAAGAACCCCCGACTAATCGAGCAAAGCTGAGATGAGTCTAGTAGAGGGGCATCTTCCCCCAGAACCCAGAACCCCCGATTAATCATGAGCAAAGCTGAGATGAGTCTAGTAGAGGGGCATCTTCCCCCAGAACCCAGAACCCCTGACTAATGAGCAAAGCTGAGATCAGTCCAGTAGAGGGGCGTCTTCCCCCAGAACCCAGAACCCCCGACTAATCATGAGCAAAGCTGGGATCAATCCAGTAGAGGGGCATCTTACAACACACCTGGCCAAGCACTCCTCAAAACCATTAAGGTCAAAACAGCAGGGAAAGTCTAGAAACGGTCAGAGCCCAGAGGGGCCTCAGGAGATGCGATGCTGTCATGTGGTGTCCTGGGTGGGACCCTAGCAAGAAAAACAAACCTAGGTTAAAACTAAAGAAGTCTGAAGTGTGGACCTTGGTTAACAATAGTGTAGACGAATCTAGCGTACATACCAATGTAAGGTGTTAAGAGTATGGGAAACTGGGTAGGACGTGTCACCTTGTAATATTCTTGTAACTTTTCCGTAAATCTAAAACTATTGTAAAGTAAAATAGTGTGTTTAAAAAAATGACCTACCTAAAAGGTTTAAATATTGATTTAAAAATCAACTAAAATTATGCTAAACTCAGACTATTGGCAAGAAGTTGCCCCCTGTCATGGCCCTCGGTGTTCTGAAAATTCTCACAAACACTTCTGCTTTCAAGATGTGACATTCCAGAATGCCCCAGCTCCCCGTACATAACCGGGGCTTCAGATCAGAGGCACATGGCCCTGGAAGAAATCCAAGGAAGAAATAGTGTCATGAGTGTAGAAATTAAATTTTCGAATGCTCCAAGTATCGATTTCCTAGAGAGGTGGACGTGCGTAAGGCTTCCATACAAGCTGTGTCACTGAGCCCATGGTACCTTAACGCTGTTTTCCACCACTGATCATTTCAGCAGGAGTTCAGGCTCAGCCTTAGATGCTAAAAGCAACTCTATTGAATATCTTTCTTCAGGTGTCAGCGTTTTCTACCTGGGAGAAAGAATTACATAAAATCGTGTTTGATCCACGCTACCTCCTGCTGAACTCTGAGGAGCGGAAACAGGTAACGCGGGGGCGAGGCGTGGTGGCGGGCTCTGCACGCACAGCACCAGCGTGGCACACCCCCGAGGTGCTTGCTGATGCACAGATGACTGTCGAGTGCCTGTTGTCAGGGGGAAGGCTGCAGACGGGGTGCACGCTCACCTGTGACCGGGACAGAGGAAGCCATCCCTAACTGTTCCTAGCGAACCATCTGGTGGTGACCCCATAGGACAGATCCTCCCATTCAGACATGAGAAGGCACATGCTGGGGACCCTGGCCACACCCTGGATGAGTGTGTTCAGAAGACTTAAGGTCTTATATGATAACACTGAAGGAGAAGAGGGCCCAGGGAACGGTAGGAGCACATGTATGAGATGCAAGTTCTAGAAAGCGGGTCCCCAGAAAGCGCAGGAAGGGGTCAGAGGACAGCTTCACCTGACGGCTCTGGCCGGGCTTGTTGACAAAGCAGGTCACGGAGCCAGTACTGCTTCCCAGATGAGGCAGACAGAGGATGGGTGGTGCTGACTGCCAGGGGAGGAGCTGAGGCCATGAGGTGCAAGCTTGCACAGCCCTCCGGGATCTGGGTGGTCCCTGGAGCCTGGACAGAAGGGCCCTGACATCAGTTGCAGAAGATCCGGATTTCCTTCTCTCTGGTTCCTGTGCCAGTCCCACCTCTCCCTCCCTCTGCCCTCGGAGTACGAAGTGATGCACATGGAGAGTGGGTCATCAAGAACGGCCACTGAAAACAGAGAAGGCCCAAGAGTCATCTCAGTGGTGGGCTCAGTCACCACGGCCTGCACGGTCACACCGCAGAGTCTGGGAAGGCCTGGGCCAGGGCCAGAAAGGGCTATTTAATGTTGCATTCTGTTGTGGCATGAAGTTCCTTCAAGCACGTGCTGGGACGATCAGGGAAGGGCCATCCAGGCAGAGCCTCGGGCCTGCGGACCCTGACGGTCCTGGCAATGGCAGAACCCCCTTCCCCCCGGTGCAGGCTCATGGTTGAGATGGTCCTAGATTGGCCACAGTAGAATACAGAACGTGGCTCTTTCACGAACTTAAAATTAATGATCCTTTTGCTGCATTCCATCTGAGCTGTATTTTCCAGAAACATTTGAAAATGTGTGAAATGTGTTAGCAAAAAAAAAAAAAAAAAAAAGCAAAAAAAAGGTTACAGAGTCAGACGAGGTTAGATTATCTACATAGACTCCAAAGAAAACTGCAGGCTTTAATCGTAGGTCATATTTCACCCTTTTGTTGCAATATTAAAGACCAGAAAGTCCGACTCCTCGACTATGACCACGCGGAGAAGCTTGCTTGTTTTCCCGCCGCGGTGCAGACCCGCGTGCTTGCTAACATCTGCGGACCGTCAGCACATCTGTAGACTGCTTTCACCGCCGTCGCGGTCCGCGCTGTCCTCTCCAGTTCATGGGGGTTTTGAGAGACCATTAGCCCTTTGAAGGAAGAGGAGGAAGTGAGGCTCCCCGCCCGAGCCTCAGAGAACAGGCCCGTTTATGATCTCACGCTTACATCCCGTCCCTGAGTGCGTAGCATACACCGGGCTCAGGGGGCTGTTGTGTTGAGCAGGTTCCTCTTGACCCGGGTGGGCGGCGCTGCCGAGCTATACTTCTGGCCACAGCAGCCGGTGCCCGCCCGCCCGGGCTGGGACCTCAGGCCCGCACCTGCACGTGCACTCTGCAGACTGGTCGGACTGGAATGTCAGCTCACACCAAGAACTCCCTCAAACACCCCGGGAAGCCACCCCGAGGACACTGCAGGCCTGTGTCACCAGCCTGCAGCTTGCCCCAAGGCCCGATGAGGAAATGCGGGGAGTGGCCTCGCTGGGAGCCCAGGCACGCAGCACCAGGAGCCCTCCGACTGAATGCCTATATGTGGGTGACAAACCGCCAGCGATCCAGGGGAAGTGTTGTGGTTCCCATGCTCATGGGCGCTGTGCTGCTGAAGGAAGCAATATTTGGACCATCCAAAAACCCGGTCCTACCACCGGGGGCTGCAAAGGAGGTGACTGAGCCCAAGCAGAGTCGGGGTCGGGCAGTGCTCATCAGACCCATCTCCATGGTAACAGATAGTGTTTCCTTTTTATTATGGTAGATCACTCCATAAGGAGGTAATGGTAGATGGTATCTCTTTTAAAAAGCCATGCCCCACTTTGAATGAAAGTCGCATAATTTGTCAAAGAGGGAAGAAACCCTGCCACATTAAATTAGAGCAGCATAAATAGAACAACAGAGCAAAGATGAGCAGAGAAATCGGGTTCGCTGGGTGAGTGGTTCAGGCATCCGAGAAGCAGGTCTCCCCGCAGCCTCTGACCCCTCAGGCAGGCAGGGTTTCTTGTGGCCAGATTTCAAGTTAATAGAGCAAAACTCTGGCTAATGATGGAGCCACATGCTTTTATTTGGATAATAACACTTCCTTCACCTTTTTTATGAGTCTAAATTATAAGACAACTCACACCACTTGCCTTGGAGGTGCGGATCCTATTCTTACTTTAACATATATGCACGCCCTTTCAGTTTAAGTCCTATTCCTGGTGCTTCTTGTTGAGGCTGAGCGTCCAGAGGAGAGTGGCATTTGGTATTTGCAACCCTATAAGCCTGTGGTTACTGAAAGCCAGTGAGCGCCCTCCTGCAGTGGCCATGGGGGCACATCGCGCCTCCCGCACCAGGGCAGGCGTGCGGAAGACCCCCACCCCAGAGCCCTCGGGTCAGACTCTAATGCCTGCCACGGCCATTGACTGGGTTGGTACAGAAGTGCTGTTTATTGGCCTTCCATGATCACATGTGCAATTTTTATTGATCTTTTTATTTATGCACGCACACGTAAATTATCTCCAGTATTTTCTTTTTAATGCTCTTGAGGCTCCGATAGCATTATTAATTAAACAGCTGTCTCCACCTCCTTTAGGCTCTGGTTTATAAATGACAACATTCTGATATTAGAACAATGAGCCGCCTCCGTCCTGGCGAGGGAGGATCCTTCCGGGGACCACTGCGGACAGGTCCCCCGGTGTCATGGGACTACGTTGGCTGCCAGTTTGCAAGAGATACAGTCCTGGAGTCACGGATGCATGGATGCCTGGCAGACAATACCCATACCCTTTGGGCTAGGGAATGGGGTTCTCCTGTTAGCTTTCAAAACCCACTTCTTGTCAGACTGGGGTTAGCGTGGTATCTGAGGGTCAAGCGTGTTCACCTGGAGGCTCCATGACCCCCCAGGACAGGCTTGCTGTGTCCGCACGAGCCCCCTGATGACCAGAGCCCCACACTCACAGGTGGTCTTCTCGGGGATTAGAGGGTGGGGAGCCAGAGATGCCAGGTCAACTTTGTGTTCACAAAGGTAAACTCACATTTGGAGACCCAAATGCCAATTACGTTCCTGTAGGAACTGACAAGAAGAAATTACACAATCTCACGTGTTATTGGGACTCCCAGCGGCGCTGTGACGGTCGGCCAGTGTATGAGCTGCTCGCGGTGTTCCCAACCCAGAACCGCGGGGGCAGCAGAGCCAGGCGCCTGGACCGTCAGCGGCTCCCACAGCCTCCGGGGAGGGTTGCCGCCGCCCGTCCCTCGCCTCCACGGGCAGGGCTCCGTCGGTGTGTGGCCCCGAGACGGCGCCTCGTGAGGACCCAGGCTGACTTTTCTGGCCACTTGTCGCATGGGGCTGAGAGTGCCTCACTGAAAGGCTATGGCTTCAGCCCCAGCCGCTACGGGAGAGAAAGGCGTAACCACAGACTCTCTCCCCGTTCTTTTGTGTTGGTGTTTGAAACCCAAGATTTCATTTCTGATGCGCAACCTTGTAATACTTCTCTTGTGTGTGTGTTTTAAGATATTTGAACAGTTTGTCAAGACAAGGATAAAAGAAGAGTACAAGGAAAAGAAAAGCAAACTGCTGCTAGCCAAAGAAGAATTCAAAAAACTTCTGGAGGAATCTAAAGTGTCACCCAGGTATGGAGACAGACACAATCTCCAGGGCTGGACATCTGCCCGTGACCGCAGGAGGGCTTTTACAGTCTGTTTCCCTTAAACCGCGTACCCTCATGTGCCCTAGACAGCACAAGTGTAATAGCGGAGACCCGCTGGGGAGGGAAGCCCGCCTCCTCCCCAGCGGGTTGTGGGTGAGTGAGCCTCCAGCCCCGCCGCGGCTGCAGCGACCCACGCCCTTCGCCCCCCACCCGCGCCACGGTCTCTCCGTTCTGCTGCCCCGCCGCCTGGTTTTCCAGCCTGGCAGCCCCGACTCCATGGTCTTAATAACTAATCAGTAGGTCAGCACTCAGAGAGGAGGTATAACTTCAGAACTAGGGATCAGAGACTAAAATGCAGAACACAGCAGATAGCAGCCATAACATAAACCCCACCAACCCCATTGGTTCCGGACGCCTTCCCAGTCGGCCGGGATGTAGACAGAAGGTGCACACATCAGGGCAAAGGGGCCAAGTAAACTTGCTGCCAAATGCACCTAAAATAACCCGGCATTACTCCCACAAAATAAAGCAAACCGGTGGGAAACTAGACGTCAGAAATTAGAAAAGCACATGGACTTAACTGTTCTTAAAAATTAGCTTTCATCGACTGATATTTTAAAAAGTAGTGAACATGTACCACTTTTAGAGTTATAGAACTATAACTTTTTTTTAATTTATTTTTTTATTCTTATGTTAATCCCCATACATTACATCATTAGTTTTAGATGAAGTGTAGAACTATAACTTTTATGAGCAAAAATGATTTTGGTTTATTTTTATTTGAGGGTTGGGATATCATGTCTAAATGGACATTTATGCATTAGTGTCTTAAAACTAATGCATAAATGCAACATTATTTTTTAAGTAGATGTTAATTGATGTTGCTTTCAATGCAGACCCCAGGCTCCCATATTTTGATCGATAATTGTTTAGTTCTTCTGGTCAGTAAGTAATTGGATGTTGGGTACATGGTCCTTATAAAACTGCAAGTATTTAAAAGGCAGATATTTTCTGAATGGGAGAAAATGTAGCATGAATTATCCCCATCACAAAATGCTAATCTAGAAAAGCAAATGTGCATCTAAACATTTGTAAATTGTGATTTTCTACTGTTAGAGGTGAGAACACTGGCTTTTCTGTGTCCCCCACATGGTGACCCTAGGAGAGAGGAGTTGGTCTGGAGCCCCTGCCTCAGGGCACAGCCTGCTCAGCCCCCCCTAGGCCCTGCAGTGGGGTGAGGCATTGCACCTGTCTGAGCTTCTGGCCTCATCTGCAGCAGGACAGCTGCAGCAGGCTCCTGGGGGCGGGGAGCAGGCAGGGAAGCAAACATAGTGCCTGGTAGCTGGAAGGAGCTTGGTGAAGGGGATGCCTGTCGTCACCATCACCAACACCACCATCACCATCATCACCATCATCATCATCACCACCATCACCATCATCACCACCATCACCATCATCACCACCATCAGCATCATCAGCATCATCACCATCACCTTCACCATCATCACCATCACCATAATCACCGTCACCATCATCATCACCATCATCACCACCATCAGCATCATCACCATCATCACCATCATCACCACCATCACCATCACCATCACCTTCACCATCATCACCATCATCACCACCATCACCATCATCACCATCACCATCACCTTCACCATCATCATCATCATCACCACCACCATCATCATCACCATCACCAACATCATCATCAACAACATTTAGGTAATATTCTTGGTCTGTCCATTGGTGAAATATTAACAATAAGCCAACACATTTCCCCTCCCATTATGAAGACAAAGGAGAAAATATTCAGAATGCATTGAGCAATTAGGAGAAAGATCTCACACACACACACACACACACACAGGGAAAATGAGTGACTACAGTGCATATGTCCTTTTATGATTATTAAGCTATTTTTATGTCAAAATGGCTGATTCTGCAACATTTTCAAGACTTTTTCTGACTTCCTGACCGTCTCTTCCTACTGTCCCCTAGGCGTCCTAGTAGAATCGTGCAGTTCAAGTCACTGCACCCTGGATGGCCAGGTGAGCTAATAAGCACAGGCCATCTGAGCGTCCCTGGAGGTAGCCTCTCAGAGCTCAGCAGCTCTGACCCTGTCCCCACAGCCCCAGAGCCAGCCCCAGAGCCAGCCCCCAGCCTGCCCAGCTCTCGGGGTCTTGGGATGGGGCCAGGAGCCACAAGCGACCTCTCCTTGGGCTGATGGCCAGGCTATGGGATCTGCACTCTGTGATCCTTCTTGAAGGCCCCCTCCCTCACATACAGGTGGGCTGTGTCCCCAGCTGCCAGAGGGAAGATGGGGATGCTGTGCCCATGACTCAGGGGCCTCCCCAGGCCCACTGGACAGTTCACAAGGGCCAACAGAAACCAGGCTGTCCCCTTGGGCATGGCTGTGGGGCCACGGATTTGTAACTCTCCCTTTCTTTCCAGGGATGCTTCTTTTTGGAAGTGCCCAGAGTAGGACCTTGCAGACAGGAACTCTGCCAGCCCCTAACTGGAAAATGCTTAGGCTGCTACCCACACAAGTGAAGAAAGTAACAAGCCCCTGTAATTCTCATCTTGGAAGGAAGAAAGGAAAAGGGGTCTTAGTTCATTTAGGCTGCGTAACAAATTACAAATACAAACCAGGGGCCTTAAGCAACACAGAATTCTTTCTCATAGTTCTGGAGGCTGGTAGTCGAAAACAGGGCTCTGGTGGTGTGGGGTCTGGTGAGGCCCATCCTGGCCCCTAGACAGCTGTCTTCCCTCTGTGTCCCCCATGGGGAAGGAGTAGGGGGCGATCTGGGGTCCCTTTTGCAAGGGCTGTCATCCCCATCATGGGGGCACCACCCTCATCCCTAGGGCCCCACCTCCTGATACCAGTACCTGGGGGTTAGGAGAGGTCAACATATGATTCTGGGGGACAAGTGCCTTCCGTCCACAGCAAGGAGGAAAGAGGGAAGAAGGGAAGAGAGCACAGGAGAGAAGTGATTTCTTTCTGAGAAGCCCATGAGCAGGCAGGACCCCAGCGTGTGACCAGGGGGACAGTGACACTGGAGGAGGAAGAGGGAGCTTGGCGACCACAGGGGATGAATCTGAGTCCTCACAGCCCTGTCCGTGCAGTCTTGTTGTTCGGGTCTAAAAAAGCTAGTATATTATAACCATTCAATACAACAATTTAATGTCCGCATGGAATATAAAGTTCTCTGCGAAGAGAAATGGGGGAATCGGAGGGTCCCGTGGGCCGAGCACGGGCAGCCCGGGTGCCGCCTGCCGCTTAGCCCTCCGGGGCCTGTCCCTGCTGCAAGCTCAAGCCAGGGAGGAGGGGGACCCGGGGACCCAGTGCTCGCCATGGTGCGCTTTGTCCCTGTAAGGGACGTCCCCAGCTTGCCCTGTGAGCCGCCCGACCTTGTATCGGACTCCCTGGCCCCACAGCCCTGGATCCATTCGGTTGATATTGGGGGACGTCTACACGCCGGCCACTGGGCCAGACATTCGGGACTTTCAGTGGGGAACGAAGTGGATAGCAATGCTGCCAATGGAGGGGAGTGGCAGAGTAAATGGGCTTACTGTGGTGGTGACCACGACAAGGGCCGTAAAGGACCCTTTCTGTAGGGCGAGGTTCCCCGAACAAGACATGCTGACTTCCAGTGGCGGTGCGTGCAGAAGCAAGGGAGAGCATGAGAGCCAGGGACAACAGGGGACCCATGTGGCCAGGGCAGTGGTGGGCGCAGGTGGGCGGTGGCCAGCTCCGGGTGACGGAGGCCAAAGAGGCAGGAGAGCCGGCTCACTTCCAGAGGGTGAGATGCAGCCATAAGGGCGTTCAGTGGGCTCAGGATCCTGCCGCTCCTTCCTGGGAAGTGAAGCCAGTAGAGGAGGAGGCGGGGCAGGTGTGAGAGGCCCACAGCTACGGCCTTCAGTCCGTTACCTGCCCCACGACCCGCCCCTGTTCCCAGCCTGCCCCACATCCCGACCCTGTCCCCACCTGCCCCATGACCCGCCCCTGTCCCCGGCCTGCCCCACGTCCCGCCCCTGTCCCCGGCCCTGTCCCCACCTGCCCCACGTCCTGCCCCACGTCCTCTCCCTGTGGCGGAACGACAGCCAGGTCTGGTGGAAGGGGCTGTCTGCCCCCTCAGGGGATGCCAGCCTGTGGTGTTCAGGAAGCATCGAACTCGCCCCCGGGGCAGGGGAGGGTCTCAGGAAAGCTCTTGTTTTTCAGGACCACATTTAAGGAGTTTGCGGAGAAGTATGGCCGGGATCAGAGGTTTCGACTTGTTCAAAAAAAGAAGGACCAGGAGCATTTTTTCAACCAATTCATCCTTATTCTTAAGAAACGGGACAAGGAGAACAGACTCAGGCTACGGAAAATGAGATGAGTGTGTAAGGAGTGCAATAAGGGGGCGCGGCGAGGGGGTGTGGGTATCCGCACGGTCGCCGGGCGGGGACTGCACGCAGTTCTCAGAGGATTACTGTTTCATATTGAAGCTCTCTTTTGTACGACGTTCCGAGTTTGATGCATTTCTAATTGCCATGATAGGTCGCTCCCTTAATTATTTTAATTATGCAAATTACTTGTAATATATACAAATTATAAATCCACTGCAGGTTTGTAACCAAGCGGAAACATCTATAACCATCTCCTGGCGTTTCCATGAGTTGAGCCGATTATCTGAAACTTTTCTGAAAACTTTTGTGCGTTCCTTCGATTCTGAGCTCCTTACGCGAATGTGTTAGGTCTCGGTCCCGTGTTCTGAGTAGTAGCAATAGGATATTCATCATCAGTCATAGTGACAACTGTGAGCATTTCCACACGTGGACCCTGGACCCCCTGCAGGAGCCTGAGGGGGATCGCCTCATCCCCGAGGGGCGCCGGGCCTGGAGACGGCGGCTGCACTGTCGGAGGTCCGACTTAAAATGGAATTATTTTGTACAAAATCATCATATTAATATTTGAGTTATTTTTGTTGTATGCCCAGAGTCTGCATGAGATTTTTCTCATCATCTTTGTATGAAAAGAATTTTAAATTTTTTTTAATTAATAAATATTTTAAACCAGTGTGGTTTTGTGGGAAGACTTCTGACACCGTCCTTAGCAGCAAAATTGTCAACTAAGACACTGTTTTGAAAGATTCATAAAAATGTTTGTGAGGACACATAAAGGCTGAGTAAGTACAAACAAAAATTTTGCTTTTCAACCTGCCAGGTCTGGGTGGCGCCATGTTGGTAACACCCCAGCTAATTCCTCGTGTTCTCTAAACCGTTGCGTATTTATCGTGTGGTTTACTGAGCATCTCTTCAGAGGGACTGCAGTTGTCCCCCTGCATGTTGATACCAGTTCTCACCTGCCTGCCTGGTCCGCGGACACTTCCATGACACATATTAGGATGTAATTGGCCAAGGCGGGTTCTCTCTCTGGGGCACGCCCTGGGCTTGGCACCAGGGTTGTGAGCTTAGCTTCTGTTTTGGTTCTGGGAGCTGGGGCCTCGCTCAGGTCCAGCCAGGACCCCATGGGTTGGACATCCAGGGCGTGAGCAGGAGGCCGACGCCAGGAGGCAGACCCTCCATGAGGCTCCAGTCTGGAAGTAGAGACTGCCTTGTAAATTGAACAATTTTTTTTTTTTTTTTTTTTGTGGGCAGCAAAGCAAGGTTTGTTGAGTGACAGTGAAGCAAAGTTTACTGAGTGATAGTACAAAGCTCCCAAAGAGGGAGGGGACCAGAGAGGGTTGCCCAGAACAGAGAAATTTAATGGAGAGAATTATTAGTTATAATGGGGCATTGGAGTAATGAGGCTAGCGAGTATAGATACTGCAGAGAACCTGTGAGCAACAGCTCTTAGCCCCAGGGCTCAGAAAGGCACCTACGGAGGAGACCCCCCTGCCCGTGCAGAGATGGGGAGCTCGCTGGACAAGGTGCAGCCATGGCTCCGGGAAAGCTGGGACAACCCCCCACCCCAGTGTGCCGGGGAAGTCTCTCATGCGGCGGTGTCACGCTGGATGCCCTCTGCCCAGCAGCACCCGAGAGATGTCAGGCCGGGGTGGCTGCTGCCTGCCCGGGCCCCAGCACCCCGAGAGATGTCAGGCCGGGGGG